>NW_025379051.1:0-4937 GCF_016433145.1 Gracilinanus agilis
AGGGGGGGAGAGGGAGAGAGAGAGAGAGAGAGAGAGAGAGAGAGAGAGAGAGAGAGAGAGAGAGAGAGAGAGAGAGAGAGAGATAATATATTTTGATCAGGAAGAAATAGGGAAGGGCCAGAAGAAGGATCTCCTACTGTTATTAAATACCTAACTCTACCACAATGCTAATGCTCAAAGGTTGTGGTCTCAGAGAGCCCACTGCAGTGCGGCTCCCCAAGTGCATGAGGCTCTCCCAGAATTAATTGCTGATAATGGAACAGGCTTGTTTCCCTGGAGATGTTTTGAAAATAAGATAGATACATGTCTGTCTGAAATGGTTTAGGTGCCTGTGTTAGGCAAGATGGACTAGTTCGCTTGTGAGTTTTAAATCTATAGTCTAAGATCTGGTCTTAAAAAGCTTTGCAGTCCCAGACTGAATGTCAGGACACCTGGGTCTGAATTCACACTCTGATGTTCACCAGATGTGTGACCTTGGGAAACTTACTTTACTCCTTTGAGACTCATATAAGACATCATGAGGTAGTGGAGAGAGTACTGGTCTTGCAGCCAGATTCTGGTTTTAAATTCTAGTTGCAGAGATTTTACCATGGCTAAGAAATTTAATAGCTTTGAGCCTCAGTTTTCTCATCTGGAAAATGGGAAGAATAAACATTTCTATTACTGGCTACAGTGACTTTTAAAAAACCTTTTAGTGCTATGGAAATAGAGGTTACTATTATTATTTTAAAATATTTTTGCTGATTCTTTATCACTGACATTCTCAAGTAGAATCTCTCATATAAATATTCTTTCATATAATATTACCGAGAGAGACATTTTTATAACAATATATCATTTTCAAAAAAGAAAAACACATTTCAACAATATTAAGCAACACATAAACCAAACCTGACATTATATACACACATGTGTATATGTAATGCACATACATATATATATATATATGCATGCATACATACACACACATACACATATATAGGACTCCCCACTGGAAGTCCCTGACCTCTGTAACAAGGAAGAGAGATCCATTCTCATTATTTCTTCTTTGAAACTAAGACGAGTCATTATAATTTCCAGCTTGATTGATCTCTTGTTCTTTCCATGTACATTTTTGAAGTCACTATGTATGCTGTTTTCCTGGTTCTGCACCCTTCATTCTGCCTCAGTTTCACAAGTGATTTCCAACGTTTCTCTGCCTCCTTCAGAAACCTGAAGTAACCAGCATTCCAACCTCATCACTCAACTAAAATTGCTTTTTGCAAAGTTGCCAAAGCTGCTAAATCCAATTGTTTTCTCAGTCCTCATTCTCACCGATCTCATTGCAACTTGGACTACTTTTGACTTCATCTTCCTGGATAGTATCTTCTCCTTTGGGACACCTGCCTCTCCTAAGTTTCTTCCTATCCATTTAATCATGCTTTTTCAGTCTCCTTTATCATTGATCTTCTACCTTTGAAGAGTGAGTGTACTCTAAAGCTTTGTCTTAAGTTGGCTCTCTTATTTTCTTTCCCTTGCTGATCTCATCAGCTTCCATGGATTCATTTGTTTTCTTTGTAGGAATGACTCCCAAATTTATATATTCAGTCCTAACCTCTTGAATTTTAGTGATACATTCCAATTGCCTGAGGAATCTCTATCTCCATGTCATGTCAACAACTGAAACTCAACATGATCAAAGAAGAACTCATATTCTGGTGAACTGGCCCTTTGGGAATTCTCTATCTCTGTCTGCCTGTCTCTTTGTCTCTTTGTTTCCCTATATGTGTATATGGAAACATCCATATATATATTTCTTCTACTGTAGCCCCTTCTCTAGAAAAATTGCCATGGAGATTTTGTGGGTCTGAAATGGGAATTATGAAGTATGTGAATATTTTATCAAGAGTGTCACCAACTTTACTTTTAATGTTGGAAGAAACTTCCTTCTTCTGAATTATACATAAGCAAGATGGAAGCTACATGAATAGCTTGCATGAACATGGGGAGAGAAGCACTAGGGTGAGTCAATATGAGTAGGCTAAAGCAGAAAGTTGACTGGGAACTAGCTGCTATGATTGTTTGGTGATCTTACTCAAATCTAGTCCACCCTATGTTTCTCTCTCCTATTTTTATAAAGCACAGCCTGGAAAAGTTGTCTTCCTTTGACTTACTCAGTCACCAGTGGGAGGGAATTGGAGTCATCAAAAGAAATTTAACATCTTGTCTATAGCTATCCCAGGGAGAAAGTAAAAGCCTTTCCCCATTTATTTCTCCTTCTATCTCATTTGAAATGTCTGTTAAACAGTCAGCCCAATAATTTGTGTTCAAGTCTAGAAGTATAAAGTCTGGGATTGAGAGGGAAGAAGTTAACCTCATAGTTGGGGGTGGAGGGAGTGAGCATAACAATTTCATTAGAGAATTTCTGCAGTATTAATAATCTCTAAGACAATGGTTCCCATTAGACTACTTATGAACTTGGGAAGATTTAATAAGGAAATGAGTCATTAGTCAATGTTGGTGGGAGGTGAAGGCTTTACACAGGTAAACAAATCCTGTACATAATCTTCTGCCAAGGTCTTAACTGGCAACACAACTTAACTCAAAAAGATATTTGATGTTTTCAGGATAGTGCTTTTAGACCTCAAAGCACTATAGAAATGTGAGTAGTGGTGGTGGTTGTTATGGTGATGGTGGTGGTGGTAGTTGTGGCAATGATGACTACTTTAATCATAAGAATCCTTTAAGGAAAAATATTACAAATATAACCTTCGGCTCAAAGAACCAATGACATAAAACTCTCTCCTCAATAGTGGAGATTGATGGATGGACAAATCTCCACCAATGAGGAGAGAATCCCATGCAATTGGCCCATTGATTTATGGGTTTGTATCTATGATATTTTGATAGATTTGTGATCCTTTGAATGAAGACATACATCCTCCATTGATATAGACTATATCCTATTCATGATTTCTTATTCTGTGCAATTCTTGCCCACACCCTCCCATAAATCTTTCATAAAGGAACTACCCTACATGTTGGGGCTTTAACTCTAGGTTTTATTTATATTTTGTGGGTACTAGTGCAATTCTCAAGCAGTTCATCTCTTATGCCTCAAACTCACATTTCATGGATTTTATTTTATGATAATCATTGCATTTAAGTCATCATTGATGATTGGCTATTTCCTACATTTGCCATATGGGCTATTTGTGCCCAACCTGGAGGAAAGTCTTTTGAACTTATACTGGTCTGATCAGCTATGGTCAAAAATGACCCTGATGTACTGATGTCATTTTAATCCTCTTTGAGTATGAAGGACAACAACCAACCAACCAGCATTTACCATGCTTCTCTACGTTGTCTTTTGGGTCACTTGAAGTAATAGGTACTGTTGTAAGTCATGAATAAAAATAAATATTAATTATAATAATTACTTTGATTCATAGGATAATTTTGAGGAATATATTTTGATATAAACTCCTGCTCTCAAGGATACTACAGTTTTGAAGGGGGAATTAGAATATAGCTATAGGATAAAGTGGAAAATGATAAATGTTATAGGAAAGCAAGTAAAATGGTTCAAGAATTCTGAGGAGTAAACTATTACTTCAAGTTCAGAAAGGAAAAAAAAAACCAACAAGGGCTATTTCATGGAGCAGGCAATACTGAACTAGAACTTGAAATGTGGGTAATATTCCAATAGGCAGAGACATGAAGGCCATCTAGTCCAATGTGATGGAGATCTATCTGCTTGAATCAGAGTGATGAACTGAAAGGACCACTGATCCTTAACTAGAGGACTTGAGTTCTGGCTTTAAAATAAGGGTGTTGGAATAGATGACCTCTCAGAGTCTGTTAAGCTCTATTAAGTTATGGATGTCTCCAGTGACAAAGAGCTCTTTATTTCACAAGATAGCCCATTCAGTTATTTGATGGCTCTGATTATTTTCACATCCTTCCATATATTGAGCAGAAATCTTTTCCTAATCCTGTCCTTTCAGAGTACACAGAATAAATGTGTATCCTTTTCTCTAGAACAAGCTCCCGTGTTTAAGGGAAAACACAGCAAAAAAAAATGCACTGGTTCCTGAGATCAGCTGTGGACAGATGTTTCTGGCACATTTCCCCATATATGGTATATTATTACAGCTCACATGGAGATACCTCAGGCTCACGGTTTCCCTGCACCCTTCAGTATGTGGTACGAAAATGCCAATTAGCCGTCTGCATTAGGTCACAGGCATCCTGGACTTGGCTACACTGAATTATTTTAATGTTAACTTTCGGGCAGGTTGTGGGTTCTGCTGTTTGATTTACCGCTCAGCTCGCATGATGATGAAACTACTCACGGAGTTTCTGCCCTGCTGAAATATTGAGCCTTCCCTGTGGCTAACCTTAATGTGAATGGCTGAGACAGACTGAATAACCTTCAAGGAAGCTCTGGTCCCTCTTCAGGGACCTCTCGGGATTTTCATAGCTCTTAAGATTCTGTTGAACTCGTTTGGAGAGGCAGTGTGGTACAGTCGAAAGGGAACTGGATTTGAGGGTAGGAGGCTGTTTGAACCATCATTCTGTTGCTAACTCACTGTGTGATGTTACCTTTTCTGAACTTTTCATTTCCTTAGCTAGATGGTGCAGGGGCTAGAGTGCTGGACTTGGAGTCAAGAAGATGAGTTCAAATCTGGCATTAGACTCTTCCTAGATGTGGGTCCCTGGGCAAGTCATTTAACTGTTTGCCTCAGTTTACTCATCTGCAAAATGATCTGGAGTAGGAAATGGCAAACCACTCCAGTATCTTTGCCAAGAAAACCCCAAATGGGGGTCACAAAAAGTCAGACACAGAAGGTGTTAAATGAATGATATTATTATTATTATTATTATTACATGTGAGTTGAACTTAGTGCGTTTTCTCTCTCTCTCTCTCTCTCTCTCTCTCTCTCTCTCTCTCTCTC
>NW_025379052.1:0-2839 GCF_016433145.1 Gracilinanus agilis
TCCTTCCTTCCTTCCTTCCTCTTACCTTCCATGTTAGAATCGATACTAGGATCAATACCAAGGCAGAAGAATGGTAAAGGTTAGGCAGTAGGAGTTAAGTGACTTGTCCAGGGTCACACAGCTAGGAAGTGTCTGAGGTCATATTTGAACCCAGGACCTCTTGTCCCTAAGCCTGGCTCTCTATCCACTGAGTCACCTACCTGCCCTGTCATTTCTTTCTTTATTTACTCATTTCTTAGAATAAATGTAGCTTATTGACACATAATCTCCTCGAGACCAGGGACGGCCTTGCATTTTTGTACCCTCCAGTGTGTGGCACAGTACCTGGCACACAGTAGGTACTAAATTGTGAAAGAAAAAGACTGGGCAAAGCCCTTTGACTTGTTCTCCTAGCCCACCCAATAAAGCCAGACTTTGCTCAGAAAGTATTTTGCCTGGTCTTTTTCTTTCAATTGTTACTTGTTCATTCATTCACTCTTAAATATATTAACTTCTTCATTCATCCATTAATTCAATTTAAGAAACATTTATTAAGCCCCAACAATATAAGTAACATTATGCTGGATACACAACAAGTTTGAGGCTGCCCTCATGAGTCTTAAAGGCTTGGAGTGGGAAGTGACAGGTACATAGATAATAATCAAATACAATGTTATTACCTTGTAAAGCTACATGGAGGATACTCTGATAAGTAATAATATCTCTATAGTCCTCTAAAACATGTCCGAGAAGTATGAGCAAATTACTATATGAGGTCCGAGGCTGTTATCAATCTGGAATCAGGGTGGGGGAGATTGGGGAGAGCTTCCCAGAAGAATTAAATTGAGAGGTAAGTTGGAGGCCTTGAATGCCAGGCTAAGGGGTTTGGTCTAGACTCAAAGAAACCTTGAAGGCTCTAGACTAGGGGAGTGATTTGATCTGAGCCATATTTATCTGTGCTGGAGTTCTTTTCTCCCTCCCTAAGGAAATTTAAATCAATGTATTCATATATTTATTAAGCACCTACTGTGTGCAAAGTATTATGTTGGGAGATGGAGGAGATACAAAGTCTAAAGAAAACACAGGTCCCTGACCATATGGGGTAAGACATACAGATAATGCTAATATCATGTGGTTAAGTGCAGCATAGAGGGCCAAAATGCAGTATGGGGCCAAGAGTAGGAGGTAGGAGTTATTAAGGAGGGTTTCCTAGAGGAGGTGACTTTTCAGTCAGGTTTTCAAGCATTCAACAGATAAAGATGGGGAGAGAGGGCATTCTAGGCATCAGGAACATTAGGAGCAAAGACCGGAAGAAAGGACAAAGGACAGACCAATTTAGCTGGAGAGATGGCTTTGGTGGCTTGTGCTGGACAGATTTGGATGTGGGAGAAGGATAGAAGAGCCCTAACCATCCCCCACCACCAAACCAGAGGCCATTCCCTTTCTGCCTAGAGATTTCTTTGTATTCTCTCTGCTCTGGGGTTCCCCTCCCTTCTGTGGACCTCTCTCCCTCTTCTGTTCTTTATCCTTCTGTTGAGGGCTTCCTGTTCCCTCCTTTCCAGGGGTCTTTCTCTCCCCCTTCAGGCCTGGTGACCACCTTTTGTCTGCCCTAGAGCTCCCTTCTACCTCCCTAACCTAAGGCTCCCCTTCCCTGCCCCTTTCTGGGGTAGCCGATAACTATATCTGTCCCTGGCTGGCAAGAAAAACAATCCTAATTGATAGACAAGTGGACAGCTTTATGATAGTTTTGCTGTTGACAGGTAGGGAAGGGGGGAGGCAAGGAGGCAGGGAGGGAGGCTACTAAGCAGTGCAGCCCAAGATATATTTTGACAGGAGGAAAAGGAAGAAAGAACTAATGCTGGTGGTCTATAGTAGGGGGCACACCTCAGATGCCTCTCCTGGGTTTTGGCTAAGGCCTCCTCCCACTAGGAAATCATATCTGTCTCTTCCCCTCATGCTCCCCACTCCCCAGTATTACTCTGTGTGCAGGTGTGAGGGGGGCCAGCCTCTGCCTCTGGTGTACAAGGGAAACAAAGGCAGCTCCACAAAGAGGTCTCACCCACACCCACAGTGGGAATTGAGGGAAAGAGAGAAACGAGGAGAAATGAGACTCTGTTAGTGTTGAGAGTGATGACCTTAGAGTTAGCTTTGGGCCCCTCCTCTGGACTTTGTGTGACATCAGGTAAGTCATTTCCACTTTTGGGATCTCAGTTTCCCCATCTTTGGCTCTAAATCCTCATGCTCTTAAGCCACTGAGACAGGGTGAGAGCCAGAGAGAAGCTGGGGGTGAGGCTGAGAGCAGTGGTAAGAGGCAGGGCCCTGAGGAGACATACAGAATCCGACAGAGAGGGGAATGAGACACCCAAAGACAACGAGTTTCAGAGAGAATGAGGGTCAGAGATACAGAAGGATGGAATGAGAGACAAAGAAAGATAAGGGCTAAGAAGCTGAGAAATCCGATGAGAGGCCTGATGAGAGGCAGGGAGGATAAGGGCCAAAGACACAAAGGGATGGACTGAGAGACAAAAAGATAAGGGCAGGGAGGCAGAGAAACATGATGAGAGAAGAGACAAGAGGACGCCCAGAGACAGAGAAATGGGGTGAGGCAGAGACATAAGAAGAGAGATAGGGGACATAAGAGGGACAAAATGAGGGAGTTTGGAGGGGGGGGGGTAGGTCAGCGTCGGAGGCACAATTAAATGGAAGGAGAGACAGAGATGGGAGGTGGGCGGGAAAGAGACAGCGAGGATGAGTCCCGAGAGAGAGAGATGGGGCAGTGGTGTCTCTTTGGCCGGCTACCGGCCTTGCACCATGTGTGTGCTTGCATTTGCGTGTGTGTGTGTGTGTGTGTGTATAGCGG
>NW_025379053.1:0-1231 GCF_016433145.1 Gracilinanus agilis
GATGTAATGACCTTCCCTGTCTTTTTTAATCATATCTATTTTTACTTTGGCTTTGTCAGAAATCATAATAGCAACTCCTGCCTTCTTTTTCTCATTTGATGCCCAAAGGATTTTGCTCAAGCCCTTAACCTTAAACTTGTGTATGTTCACCCGCCTCATATGTGTTTCTTGTAGACAACATATGGTAGGATTTTGGTTTCTAATCCACTCTGCTATTTGCTTCCGTTTTATGAGCGAGTTCATCCCATTCACATTCAGAGTTATAATTATCAGTTGTGCATTTGCTGACATTTTTGTATCCTCGCCTAGTCCTACCCCTTCTTCTTACACTATTTCCTTTGAAACCAGTGGTTTGCTTTGAGCCGCTATCCCTTATCTCCTCCCTTGATTAACTTCCCTTTCTACCCCCTCCCTTATTATTCCCCTCTTTTTATTTTTAAAGGCCTAATGAATTCCCTCCGCCTTCTTCTCCCCTCCCTTTTTTGACCTCCTCACTCCCCTGCTCCCCTTGGTTTATCCCTTCTGACTTTGTCAGCACGGTTAGATAGAGTTTTATATCCCAATGGATAATATAGCTACTCTTCCCTCTCTGAGTTGATTACACTGAGAGTAAGGTTTAAATATTACCTCTTAATGTTCTCTTCCTCTCCTTCTTATAATAGTATTTGTCCCCTCCCCTTCCCATGCCCTCTTTGTGTGTAATAGAATATCCTATTTTTCTTATTCACTCAAGTTTCTCTTGGTGTCCCCTACTATTCACCCCCCTCTTTCCCACCCCCCATGTCATCTTAGACCATTTAGTATTCTGTCCTCTCCCTATGAATTATTCTTCTGATTGTTATAATAGTGAATACTATAATAGTGAATAGAGTTCACTACAGAGAATTATACATAGCATTTCTCCACATAGGAATACAGATAATTAGATCTTATTGAAGCCCTTAAAGAGTCAAATTTAAAAAATACAAGTTTTCTTTCTTTCCCCTCTGTTTCTTATTTACCTTTTCATGTTTCTCTTGATTTTTGTGGTTGGATATCAAACTTTCCATTTAGTCCTGGTCTTTTCTGTGCAAATACTTGGATATCTTCTATCTTGTTGAATGCCCATACTTTCCCCTGGAAGTATATAGTCAGTTTTGATGGATAGTTGATCTGTGATTGAAGGCCCAGCTCTCTTGCCTTTATGAATATCATATTCCATGCCTTGTGGTCTTTTAGCGTGAAGGCTGCC
>NW_025379054.1:0-1522 GCF_016433145.1 Gracilinanus agilis
GCTGGGGACGTGCACCAACTTTCCCCAAGCATCCACATGGGTGAAGGGACTGCCTAGGGCCGGGACAAAGGCCTCTAAAACTCAGCCTTTCCCAAGTGCTGAAGGCATTGCCTCAGGTGCAAATAAAGATCTCCAGCCCACAGACTTTCACTACCTTCTGCAGGGGTGAAGGCAGTGCCCTAAGAGCATCTGCGCAGACAAAGGCAGTGCCCTAGGCTTGAATAACTATCTCCAGCCCAGGCTTGGACCTCCAGTGAGGACCCGGTGCGGACCAGAGCGCAGCAGTGGAAGCAGCCCCAAAGACTGCTGAAGGAACCTCAGGCAGAGGGGCAGACTGGGAACTACCAGGAGGCCTGACCCCGAGGACAAGAAGACCAGAGCCCCCGGGAGCTTGCAAGGCGCAGGCAGACCCTGAATGCAAAGACAAAGCGGAAAAGGGGTGGGACTAACAATGGCCAGCAATAAGGAAGCCCAGAAGAAAAAGACTATCAAGAGAAACTCTGGAACACTCAACAACTTCTACACAGAGAAAATCCAGACAACAGAGGAGGGAAAACAAAAATCCAAACCTCCCCCAAAAAATGAAAGCTGGTCACAAGCTATGGAAGAGTTTAAAAATGAAATGCTGAGGAAGACGGAAGAAATATGGCAAGAAAATAACAGTTTAAAAGGCAGATTTTCACAATTGGAAAGTGAGACAAGTCAACTGAAGACCAAAAATGACCAGATTGAAAAGGAAAACCAAAAAATTATAGCCGAAAACCAAAACATTAAAGCCGAAAAACAGTCCTTAAAGGCTAGAATCGAACATTTAGAAACCAATGATCTCTCAAGACAACAAGAACAAATAAAACAAAGTCAAAAGACTGATAAAATAGAAGGAAACATGAAATATCTCAATGAGAGAGTGACAGACCAAGAAAACCTGTCTAGAAGAGACAACTTGAGAATCATTGGTCTTCCAGAAAAGGCAGAAATTAATAGAAACTTGGACTCCATACTTAAAGAAATTATTCAGCAAAATTGCCCTGAAGTTCTACAACAAGAGGGCAATATAGACATTGAAAGGATCCATAGATCACCCTCTACACTGGACCCAGAAAAGTCAACACCCAGAAATATAATAGTGAAATTGAAGAGCTTTCAAGTTAAAGAAAAAATCTTACAAGAAGCCAGAAAGAGACAATTCAAATATCAAGGATCACCAATAAGGATCACACAGGATCTGGCAGCCTCAACACTAAAAGACTGCAAGGCTTGGAATACAATATTCAGAAAGGCAAGAGAGCGGGGCCTTCTGCCACGAATCAACTACCCAGCGAAACTAACCATATACTTTCAGGGTAAAGTATGGGCATTCAACAAAATTGAAGAATTCCAAGTTTTTGCACAAAAGAGACCGGGACTAAATGGAAAGTTTGACACTCAACCACAAATATCAAGAGAAAGATGAAAAGGTAAATAAGAAACAGAGGGAAAAGAAAGAAAACTCATAGTCTTTTAAGCTTGACTCTTTAAGGGC
>NW_025379055.1:0-1232 GCF_016433145.1 Gracilinanus agilis
GAAAAAGCAACAAATTTATTTGGTTTTCCTTTTTCTTTCTTTTTTTTGGTTTGCTTCTTTGTTTTGGGGGTAAGAGAGAATAGAAGTTGCAATCTTGAAAGGTAAAAAATCTACATGAGATTTTATAGGTTCTGGGTTAAGATGGCAGCAGAGTAAGAAGCACCTCTTAACCTCTCCTGACTGAAACACACAAAACTCCTCAAGGGGACATAAAAACAAGTCCAGATAGACGGAGGAACCCCACAACAGGGCACAGCATGGAAGGTACGTGGAATCAGGGAATTTCCATACTATAAAGGGGTGAAACAGCTCTCACTAGATCACGGGCTGAGCAACCACCCCACCCCCAACCCCTCCACACACAACACCTATAGCGCCGAAGCCAGCTTAAAAGAAATAGAGCAAGTTTGGGGCACCCATCCAGTCATTGGCAGCTCCGGGGCCTGTTCCTGAGAGCAGCAAGATTTAGGACCCCAAAAAGCTAAAGAAAGTACACAAACTCTGAGTGCGGAAGCAGAACGCAGGCTCAGAGAGCAGGCATGGGTGGAGGTGTGGGTGGAGGCAGACACAGCCATGAGCTAAAGCTCTGAAACCCTGAGTGAGGAACCAGTGCAGATGGGTATTCGACTGTGGAAGCAACGCCCTGAGACTTGTAAAAGAACCTCCAGCAGAGGATCAAGAAAGGGGGTCCATCAGGGGGCTTGACCTTAGAAAAAACCAGAACTCAGACCTCAGGAGCCAAAAGACTGCAGACAGACTCTGAGCATGAGGATAAACCTGAGAAGCTGCTGGGCTAACAATGGCTATCCAGTGTCAGGAAGTTCAGAAGAGAAAATTAACAACAAGAAAAAGAAGTCTTTAACACTCGACAACTTTTACACAGAGAAAATCCAGACAACGGAACAAACAGAGGAGGAGAACAAACAAGCATCCTTCTCAAATAAGGAAAACTCCTCACAAGCTATGGAAGAGTTCAAAACTGAGATTTTGAGGAAAATGGAAGAGATCTGGCAAGAAAATAACAGTTTAAAAGGTAGAATCTTGCAATTGGAAAGTGAGGCTCAGAAACTAAATAAACTGATAAGCAAATTGAACACCAGAAATGACCAGATTGAAAAGGAATACCAGAAGAATTATGGCCAAAAAACAGAAGATTATAGCCAAAAACCAGAAGATTATAGCCGAAAACCAATCCCTAAAGGCTGGAATTGAGCAATTAGAAGCTAATGATC
>NW_025379056.1:0-2214 GCF_016433145.1 Gracilinanus agilis
CTCTCTCTCTCTCTCTCTCTCTCTCTCTCTCTCTCTCTTTCTCTCTCTCTCTCTCTCTCTCTCTCTAAGAAAACTTTTACCTTCTTCCTTAGAATCCATACTATGTATCAGTTTCAAATCAGAAGAGTGGCAAGGTCTAGGTAATTGGGGTTAAGTGACTTGCCCAGAGTCACACAGAGACAAATCTCAGGCTAGATTTGAACCCAAGACCCCTCATCTCTAGGATGAGCACTCAATGGACCTGGCACTCTATCTACTGAATTAATTTTCTAACTCTTCTTAATTCTAGAGTTTTCTCTCTGTTAATTCTTTCCAATTTTCTTGAATATAGTTTGTTTGATATGTTCCCTATTCGATAGTGAGTTCCACAAGAGTAGGGATTGGTTTTATCCCTTTTATTCCCCAACACCTAACAGGGTCTCTGTCACATAGACCCTTAATAAATGTTTATTGATGGAATGATTATTTCTCAATTCACAGAATCTTAGAGTTCAATCAATGTCAGGATAAAAGTCACAGCAAGTAGATATTCAGTCTCTACTTGAAAAAGTTGGAAACTGACTCTTGATTAAGTAGCTCATTTTGTCTTAATTTTTACAATACTTTTCCTTATATTGAGCTAAAATCTGAACTCTCTCAAAGCCCCAACTTCTATTGAAGGATAAGTTAATTTATGGATTAGAAAATCAATTTTTTTTCAGTCAGAGAAATCATCTACATATAAGAAAACAAAGCTTGTTCATACTTAATATATTCAGAGTCATGTTAAGAACTGGAAGGATTTAAAGTAGGCTTGAGAACATTTATAAGTATTAGTGAAGGCATACTTCATGCCTTCATGGAGTTTATAGTCAAGTAAGTTGTCTGCCCCAAACAGAAAGAATATTATGATAAAGAATAGAATGATATATATGCTATAAAATCTATATCAGATTGCTTGCAGACTTGGGGAAGAGAGAGTAGGGGAGAGGGAAAGAGTGGGAAAATTTGGTTCAGACTTAAAGAAAATAAAGATAAAAATTGTTTTTCTTTGTAATTTAGGTAAAAATTAAAATTTTAGAAAATTTTAAGAATGCTCATATATGCACGAGATACAAAATTCTACATTAAGGTCAAGAAAGATTTTTGGATGAAATAAATATTCTGGATGGGCTTTATATCTCAGGAAAGGAGATCTTGAATGAAAGCACTTAGACAGGAAGTCTAGTTTTTGCACAATTAATCTAGAGAATCAAATATGTGGAAATCAAGAGGTGTGAGATAAAATTGAAAAGAGAATATAGTAAAAAGTTTTGGAAGTCTTTGTTACTTTTCTAAGGAGCTTTAATTTCATCCAACAGAGAATGGGGAGCCACTGAAAAATTCCAACCAAAAGAGCGATATGAGTGGGCCAGTGTCAAGCACAACGCATTTGTATTCAGGAGGCATTTAATACATGCTTCATAAATGAAAGAAACCAACTTCTACTGGGTACACTGCTGTTAGATCCATTTCTTAGGTTCTCATAATTAACATGTTTCTTTTACAAAGCAACAAGAAAGGAAAAGGAAAGAAAGGGAGCTTATATAAACAAAGGGAAGGTGGAAAATTCCCGCAAGATAAGGCTCTGCATGAAGCATATAGGTGTACCAAACAAGAGAGTGTATTTAAGAAAGACAAAAGGTCTTAGTGGAAATGTAGGGCAAGTATGTTTATTTATGAAAACTAATCACAAATAATTTTGCTGAAATAATCTCCTATTCTGAAGAAGAGAATAATGAACATTAACGCTTCTGTATTTCCCAAGGGGAAAATGTGATGAGGTTGATATAAATTAGATTATATAAGTAGCTATATTTGTCATGGAAATGTAGAGGGAAGATATTAAAAGAATCAGATATGTTTCTTTGTCCTCCAGGGTCAACAATATACTGGATAAAATAAAGAACTCTTTAGTTTTGCATTTGAGACCCTCAACAATCTAGCTACAACTTAATCTGACACAATATTCATTTCCTCTTCCTTGTACTTTATATGTCTACCAGACTAGACTACTATCTGCTTCCTAAACTTTTTTCCTACTTTTTCCAACACACACCATTGATCAGGAGTGGAATATACTCTCACCCTATAATTCCAACCCAACGTGCAAAGCCTAATGCAGGTTCCACTTCCTCTATGAAGCCTTCCTTGTTGTTTCCAATCAATTGTGATCTCTCTCTCTCTCTCTCTCTC
>NW_025379057.1:0-4209 GCF_016433145.1 Gracilinanus agilis
TTCCTTCCTTCCTTCCTTCCTT
This sequence comes from Gracilinanus agilis, assembly GCF_016433145.1. Classification (NCBI taxonomy): domain Eukaryota; kingdom Metazoa; phylum Chordata; class Mammalia; order Didelphimorphia; family Didelphidae; genus Gracilinanus; species Gracilinanus agilis. The sequence goes on from NW_025379057.1 coordinate 23, forward strand.
CCTTCTTTCCTTCCTTCCTTCCTTCCTTCCTCTTTACTCTTAGAATTTATATCAAGTCTCAGTTCCAAGTTAAGTGACTTGCCCAGGGTCACACAGCTAGGAAGTGTCTGAGGTCATATTTGAACCCAGGACCTTCTGTCTCTAGACCTGACTCTCAATCCACTGAGCCACCTAGCTGTCCCCACTACATCATTTTTATCATGGATACATATAACCATGGTCTATCACAGCTAAAAATGTTTTTTCAGTCGTGTCCCACTCTCCATAATCCCATTTGGAGTTTTCTTGACAAAAAAACTGAAGTGATTTGCCATTTCCCTCTCTAGCTCATTTTATAGGCAACAAAATGGAGGCAAACAATATCAAGTGACTTTCCCAGGGTCATAGAATTAGTGAGTGTCTGAGGTGAAATTTGAATTCGGGTCTTCCTGACTCCAAGGCGAGCCCTCTAAACACCAAGACCCCAAAAGTGATCTTAGGGATCATCAAATCCAATCCCATCCTGTTGCAAATTAACCAAATCCAGCTAACAAGCATTTATAAAGTGTCTATCAGGGGGCAGCTGGGTGGCTCAGTGGATTGAGAGCCAGGCCTAGAGATGGGAGGTCCTAGGTTCAAAACTGGCCTCAGACACTTCCAAGCTGTGTGACCCTGTACAAGTCACTTGACCCTCATTGCCTACCCTTACCACTCTTCTGCCTTGGAGCCAATACACAGAAGTCAAGGGCTTAAAAATAAATAAATAAATGAAGTGTCTATCAGGCTCCAGGCCCTGTTCCAAGGGCTGAGAATACAAAGAAAGAGAATAGATAGTCCCTGCTTTCAAGGTACTACGGGTCTAATGATATAGGCAGTATACAATATGCTCTGCACAAACAAGACATACACGTGATCAAAGAAAGAGAAGACCCAGAGAATTAGAAGCCAGGAGTCTAGTCCTGACTTTGACACTGACTGTCTTACTGTGCCTCCTAACCTCCGACTCCTTCCATTTTAACCAGCTTCACCAAATTTAAGCAAGTAAAAACCATTATTGCATAGGAATGCTATATAGACTTGGGGGTACTAAGGCCTTAGATGAAATTAAAAAACAAAAACAAAGGGGGCAGCTGGGTAGCTCAGTGGATTGAGAGCCAAGCCTAGAGATGGGAAGTCCTGGGTTCAAATCTGGCCTCAGACACTTCCCAGCTGTGTGACCCTGGGCAAGTCACTTAACCCCCATTGCCTACCCTTACCACTCTTCTGCCTTGGAGGTAATACACAGTATTGACTCCAAGACAGAAGGTAAGGGTTTAAAAAAATAAAGCTTCTAGTCCCATCTGCCAGACAATTGCTGGCACACATAAAACAATGGTTATTTCCATAGATCCATAGATATTCCCAGATTCCTGTCTTTACATCTGAAATCTACAGCCCAGCCATACCTCTCACTTTGCCCAAAAAAAAAAAAAAAAAAAAGATAGCATCAGGACAGCTGGGTAGCTCAGTGGATAGAGAGCCAGGCCTGGAGATGGGACATCCTGGGTTCAAATGTGGTCTAAGACACTTCCTAGCTGGATGACCCTGGGCAAGTCACTAAACCCCCATTGTTTAGCTCTTACCACTCTTCTGCCTTGAAACCAATACTTAGTATGGATTCTAAGATAGAAGGTAAGAGTTATTTTAAAATTGAGTTTGTCTTAAAAAGTTGAATTAGGGGAGTTGCTCCAGGTTTTACAATTGCTAGTTATGCCTCTATCCCTAATATTGTTGGAGAGAGCCAAATAACTGACAATCAACCTCTTCCTGAGGTTATCTATGTGGCCAAAATTACTCAGATAGCATATGAATCATCAATATACATTATTTGAACTACTCTAGACTATGGTGTCTTCAAGACTTGTCCATAGCAAGGCAATGACTACAAGAGGTAGGGGAATTCTGTGCTTAAGATTTTCAAGTCAGTGGAAAAACTACCAAAGAATGAATGAGCATAAAGGACAACAAATTGAGTCTCATTCTCAGATGGTTTCTTCCAGCTGTCACTGTTTGGAAAGGGGTGAAAATCTTTCTTTCAGATTAAACTGACTAAGGGGCAGCTAGGTAGATAGAGAGCTGGGCTTGAAGACAGGAGGTACTGGGTTCAAATCTGACTTCAAACAGTTCCTAGCTGTGTGACCCTGGACAAGTCACATAACCTCCTTTGCCTAACTCTTCCTATACTTTCTGCCTTGGAACAAATATTTAGTACTGATTCTAAGACAGAAGGTATGAGTTTAAAAAAAAAAAGAAGCAGCTGTTTAAAAGGAGAAGCTACTAACTTATGGATACTAAAATCTTAGTGACCTTATAGTTTCATATAAATCAAATGATGGTTTTGGTTTTGGATTTAGCATTTGGGGTTCCCCCTATAAAAGAGGGAAAAAACAGACATGAGATCTTGGGCACTACTTGTCATGAACTTACACTATCCCTAAAGCATTTCAACTAGGATACACATGAAAACAGTTCTGAATATCTGCTCTCATTTTCTGGAAATGCCCTTCTTAGGGAAAGCAGCAAAGATGCATCAGCATTGAGCTTTCTGTTGGCTAATTTTCTTTCTCACTGCTCAGCAAAGCTGATTAGGCAAGGTCACACTGTCTAAACCACTGGGGTCCCTGAACTTTGATAGAAAAAAAGTTATATTTGTTTCAATATAATTGATTTCCTTTGTAATCATATGTATTTTATTTTATGCATTTAAAAACACTAGAGGGTAGCTGGATAGCTCAGTAGCCAGGCCCAGAGATGAGAGGTCTTGGGTTCAAATCTGGCCTCAGACACTTCCCAGCTGTGTGACCCTGGACAAGTCACTTAACCCCCATTGTCTAGCCCTTACCACTCTTCTGCTTGGAACCAATACACAGTATTGATTCTAAGATGGAAGGTAAGGGTTTTTAAAAAAGCAACATTAGTCTGAGAAGGGTTCCATAGATCCAGAGGGATGCAAGACATAAAATAGGTTGAGTCCTTGTTCTCAACCCAAAGCTCATGGCTTAAACTTCATTCTTCCCTGAGCTTTTCTGAGAACTAAAACAGTGCCAATAGCTAGTGGAGGAAGGGTAAAGACGATAACCTTCTTGAAGTTAAGATGAAAGTCAAAAACTCAATCCAGAAGTTAGGAGACCTCAATGGCTAACTGGACAGTCTACCACTATCTAGGGTGACCTATGCAATGGATAGTGACAGATTCTGGATCATCTACATAAATTGGTAAAGGAATCTCTGACTCCTGATGATTCTGTAATGATTCTAAGAGAATTTTTAAAAGATAGATATATTTGGCTCTGCCTAAGTGAAGAATCAGTTCTCAGTTCTTTCTCACATAACCTGCTCCTGAAATTTTGCCCAAATGGGCAGCAGTTACTTCCCCTTGAATAATTCATTTTGGCCTCATCTAAGATAAATCCATTTGTGCAGCTGCATGGTACAGGAGAAAGCTTGCTAAATTTTGAGTCATGGGATCTGAATTCAAATCTTTTTTCCTATCACTTTTTCTATGCATTACATTAGACAAATCACTTAATCTCTTTGGTTATCAGTTTCCTCTCCTGTAAAAGGCTGGAACTGGAACTGAAGACCATTTCCAACTCCAGAGCTTAAATCTTTTAAAGTTAACAATAATGTTGGTGTATATCATATATATCATCCTATATCTCTCTTCTCTCAGATAAACTCCTTGAAAACTTGTCTATAAGTATTAATTTTTTCTCTTCTCATTCTCTTTTAAACCTTCTGTAATCTAGCACATCACTTAACTGAAACTACTCTTTCAAAAGTCACCAATGATCTCATACTTGGCAAACTTGATGGCCTATTTTAGCCCTTATTCTTAACCTTTCTGTGGCATTTGACACTGTTGACCACCCTCTCCTCCAAAATATTCTCTGTCCCTTGGTTTTTGTGATATTCTACGATTCTCCTCTTACCTGCCTGACCACTCTTTAGTCTCCTTTGCTGGATCATAATCCAGAACATACCCCTTAATTATGAGTATACCCCAAGTCTCTATCTTGGCCCTCTTTATCTGGATGGCCTCATCACTGAGCTTAAATGGTTTCAATTCTCATCTCTATGTTGATGAGAAAGAAAGAAAGAAAGAAAGAAAGAAAGAAAGAAAGAAAGAAAGAAAGAAAGAAAGAAAGAAAGAAAGAAAGAAAGAAAGA
>NW_025379058.1:0-2247 GCF_016433145.1 Gracilinanus agilis
ATATATATATATATATATATGAAATTAAAACTTTTTCAGGAAGGTTTTTTATTAAAATGTATCCCCCATTTGTTGATTTCTTTTTAATTTTGGTTGTATCTTTTAATTTGTTTTTTTTCTTTGTACAAAACCTTTTAAATTTGATATAATGATAGTCATTGATTTCACATTTTGTAATGTTCTCTATCTCTTGCTTGGTCTTAAATTCCTTCCTTTCCCATGGACCAATGTCTTGGTATGGTGTGTAAGATGTTGAACTAAAACCAATTTTTACCATACTCTTTTCCAATTTTCTCAGCAATTTTTGTCAAAAAGTGAGTTCTAGTCTCAAAAAGCTGGGATCTTTGAGTTTATCAAATACTAGCTTGCTGAGGTCATTTACTCCAGGACTATTCCACTGATTCTCCCTTCTGTCTCTTAGCAGTACCATATTGTTTTGATGGCCACTGTGTTATATAGTACAGTTTAAGACCCCTTCCTTCACATTTTTTCATTATTTCCCCTTGATATTGTAGATCTTTTCTTCTTCCAGATGAACTTTGTTATAATTTTTTTCTAACTATAAAAAGTTTTTTGGTAGTTTGATTGGTATGGCATGGAATAAGTAGATTAATTTTGATCTGATTGACATTTTTATTCTATTATCTCATCCTACACATGAGCAATTAATGTTTTTCCAAATATTTAGATCTAATTTTAATTGTGTAAAAAGTGTTTTGCAGTTGTGTTCACATAATTCCTGTATTTGTCTTGGCACATAGTTTTGTAAGTATATTTATTGGTCAGAGTTATTTTAATTGGAATTTCTCTTTCTACATCTTGCTGCTGAGTTTGTTAGAAATATATAGAAAAGCTTATGATTTATGTGGATTTATCTTGTACCCTGCAACTTTGATAAAGTTGCTAATTATTTACACTAGCTTTTTGCTTGATTTTCTGGATTCTCTAAGTAGACCATCAAAACATCTGCAGAGTGATAATTTAGTGTTCCCTAGTGTTTTCAATATGAATGGGTATTGAATTTTATCAAAGGCTTTTTTTCTGTCTCAAGATAATCATGTGATTTTTCTTGGTTTTATCAAAGTTATAGTCAATTATATGGATGGTTTTCCTAATATTAAACCATCCTTGCATTCCTGGTATAAATCCCACGTGATCATAGTGAACAATCTTTGTGATAATTTGCTGGAGTGTTTTTGTTAGTATTCTATTGAATATTTTTGCTTCTCTATTCATTAAGGAGATTGGTCTATAGTTTTCTTTCTCTGTTCTTGCTCTGCTAGGCTTTGGAATCAGTTCCATATTTGTGTCATAAAAGGAATGTGGTAAAACTCCTTTGCTTATTTTGTCAAATAGTTTGTAAAGTATTGGGATTAATTGTTCTTTAAATGTTTGACAATTCAATTTGTCGATTCATCTGGCCCTGAGGAATTTTTTCTTAGGGAACTTCTTGATGGCTTGTTCAATTTCTTTTTCTGTGATGGGATTAAGTATTCTATTTCCTCTTTTATTAATTTAAGCATTTTATATTTTGTAAATATTCATTCATTTCACCTAGATTGTCATATTTGTTGCCATATAATTTGGCAAAATAATGCTCATTAATTTTCTTAATTTCCTCTTCATTAGAGTTGGAATCACCCTTTTCATCTTTGATACTATTAATTTGATTTTCTTCTTTCTTTGTTTTTTTATTAGATTAACCAGTACTTTATTTACGTTATTTATTTTTGTGAAGTACCAGCTCCTAGTCTTACTTGTTAGTTCAATAGTTTCTTTACTTTCAATTTTATAATTTCTCCTTTAATTTTAGGATTTCCAATTTAGTTTTAATCTGGGAATTTTAATTTGTTCTTTTCTAGTTTTTTAAGTTGCATACCCAATTCACTGATTTCCTCCCTCTCTGATTTTTTGATATATGTACTCAGAAATTTTCCCTTGTATTGCTTTAGCTTTATCCCATTGATTTTGAAATATTTGGTATTCAGTGTCATTATCATCAATTAAATCAGTAACTTTTTTCTTTGATTTGTTTTTTGTCACACCAGTTTTGAAGAATTAGATTATTTAGTTTCCAATAAATTTTAAATTTGCCTTTCTAGGGACCCTTTTTCAATTTTAATTTTTATCTCATTGTATTAAAAAAGGTGCATTTATTTTTTCTGCATTTCTACATTTGTTTGTAATATTTCTCTGCTGTAGTACATGATTAATTTGTGTGTGTGTGTATATATATATATATGTATA
>NW_025379059.1:0-10423 GCF_016433145.1 Gracilinanus agilis
AATCATGTAACCATGTTAAAAATGATTATTAATAAATGTTAAAAAAAATTGAAGTGAAGAAAAAGACAGGGAAAATAAGCAAAACCCCCTGCCTTATCATAGAAAATTATTATGGAGACAAATATAAGCAAGGCACACATTCAGAAGGGGACAAAAAGAAGAGGATAGCTACACACAAACCTTCAAAGAAAAAATATGAATTGGTTTCTGACTTTGGAAGAGCTCAAAAAGATTTCAAAAATCTAATAAGAGAGGCAAAGTAAAAATGGAGATAAGAAATAAAACCAATGCAAAACAAAATTGGGAAAATGGAAAAAGAAGTATAAAACTCCAATAAAGAAAAGAATTTCTTGCAAAGAAGAATTAAACAAATGAAAAAGGAGTTTCAAAAGCTTATAGAAGAAATTAATTTCTTAAATTAGAAAAAGGCAAGAAGAAGCTAATGATCTCATACAACATCAAGAAATAATAAATCAAAATCAAAGTAAAAAAATAGAAGAAAAAATGAAATATTCCATTGAAAAACATAACTGACCTGGAAAATACATGTAGGCAAGACAATTTAATAATTATTGGAATAACTGAAATCCATGATAAAAAAATGAGTCTAGACATCAAATTATAAGAAATCATCAAAGTGTTAACAGAGTCAGATGGGAAAAGGTGATTAAATTAAATGCTGATAAGAACATGGAGGAAAAGGTACAATATTATATTGCTAGAGCAACTATGAATTTTTCTTTTCAAAAAAAGATGGAAAATACATTAAGAGCTGTAAAGCTGTTCATGCTCACTGACCTAGAGATTCCATTACTAAAGTTAGGGCCTAAAGACATTATTGAGGGAGTAAAAAGCTATGTATGTATGAAAATATTCATGGAAGCTTTGTTATGACAAAATAACTGGAAATAATACAAATCCAATGAATCAACTGTGGTATTTGAATATAATGGGTTTATTATGGTATTAGAAATATGTAGAAAATAAAGAAAATATATGAAAAGCTGAAAAAGAAGAAAAGGATATGTAATATCATGACGTAATTTTTTAAAAACAAAAAAAATAGAAAAAAATATCCAAATAAAACAAGTCTAAATGGAAACTCAAAAGTAATAGATGTTTATATTAGCATACATACATAATTTAAATATTTTAAACAAATTGTAAACAATCTTGAGTTGTGATTTTTCACATAATCTTTTTTGTGCATTGCATTTGTTTAGTTATTTTTTTTTCTTGTGGTTGTGGTAACTAAGAATATAATAAATAATGAAGAAAATAATTAGCTAGAAAAACCTCAAAGCATTGCTATCATTCTACAATGTTAGAAGCAATTAAAACTCATTAATCATAAAAGGAAAGAAATTATCCAAGAAACTTGTCCTGATATTCTTAAACAAGAGAGTAAAATAGAAATGGAAAGAATCCACTGATCACCTCCTGAAATAAATCCCCAAACAATTTCCAGGTATATAGTAGTCAAATTCAAGATTTCCCAGGCCAAAGAGAAAATACTTCAAGCAGCCAGAAAAACCTAAAAACCCCAACTATTCAAATATCATGGAGTCACAGTCAGAATTACATAGGACACAGCAACTTCCACATTAAAGGATCAAAATCTTTGAATATAATATTCTAGAAAGAAAAGAAACTGGGTTTATAACCCACAATCACCTATCCAGCAAAGCTGATTATATTCTTCCAGGAGAACAGTCTTTAATAAAAGAGAAGACTTCAAAACATTCCTTATGAAAAGACCAGACTTAGACAGAAAACTGGATGGTCAAATACAATCCTCAAGAGAAGCATAAAAAAAAGGAAATAAGAAAGAAAATTTAAGGGATTTAATGAGGTCAAATTGTTTATATTTCTACATGGAAACATGATATTTATAACTCAAAATTTTTCTCAGTAATAGAGCAATTAGAATGAATGTACATGTTGGGTAGGGTAGAAAGCTGATTAGGTTGATAAGATACACACACACACACAAAATCAAGGGGTAAAAAAGAGGATTTCACTGAGAAAAATGGGAAGGGAGAGATGAGATAGGGTAAATTATCTAACCTAATGAGTTATGAATGGCTAGTACAGTGGAGAGGAGGATGAAGGCATAAATCTTTCTCCTATCAGAACTGGCTCAAAGAAAAAATAATGATCATCCTCTTTTTGAAATAGAATCCTATCTCATGCTATGGAGAGTGGGAGGGGAATATGACAAGAGAGAGATAATAAAGGAAGGGAGAAGTAGGAGATGATGATTAAAAGCAAAACACTTGTAAGGAGGGACAGAGTGAAAGGACAGAGAAAGAATGGGATCAAAAGGGGAAATAAGATGGAAAGGAATATACAGTTAGTAATCATAAGTGTATATGAACCAGATGAATACATCATAAAAGGAAAGCTGATAGCAGAGTGAATTAAAAAAAACAGAATCCTATGTGTTGTTTATAAGAGCACATCTGAGATAAGGAGACACATACAGAGTAAAGGTAAGGGGCTAGAGCAGAATTTATTGTGCATAATCAGAAGTTTAAAAAAAGCAGGAGTAGCAATCATGGTATAAGAAAAAGTTACACCAAAAATATATACAATTAAAATAGATAAGGAAAGGAACTATATCTTGATAAAATGTACTACAATGAGGTAATATCAATACTAAAATATATCCACCAAATGGTATAGCCTCCAAATTTTAAAGGAGAAATTAAATGTTACAGTAAAACTATACTAAAGGTGAGCCTCAATTTTCCCCTCTCATATTTATATAAATCAATTCAAAAAATAAATAAGAGGCAGAAATAAAGAAACAAGGATAGCATCAGGAAAATTTTAAAGTTGAAGAGGGTATACTATCCTCCTAGAGAACATAGTCTACCTTTAAAAAGGCTGGGAAAATTAAAAAAAAACTAATTTTAAAAAAATTTTTATGGAGACAAAGAGCAAGGTACAGACACAGAAGGGGTCAGTGAAAGCAAAGCAAACACACCCAAAGCCCAAAATAAAAATATGAATTGGACTCAGATTCTGGAAGAGCTCAAAAAGGATTTCAAAGATCAATTAAGAGAGACAGAGGAAAAGTTGGAAAGAGAAATGAAAGCAATGCAAGAAGAAATGGACCAAATGAAAAAGAAGGCTCAAAAGTTGATGGAGGAAAATCATTTCTTAAAAATTAGAATTAGACAACTAGAAGCTAATGACTTTATGAGAAATCAAGAAACAATAAAAGAAAATTAAAAGAATAAAACAAAAAAACCAGAAGAAAATGTGAAAAATCTCATTGAAAAAACAACTGACATGGAAAATAGATCCAGAAGAGACAATTTAAGAATTATTGGACTACCTGAAAGCCATGATCAGAAAAACAAAAACCTGGACATGATTATATAAGAAATTATATTTTAAAAACTGCCCAGATATTTTTGAACAAGAAAGTAAAATAGGAATTGAATGAATCCACAGATCACCTTCAGAAATCCTCAAATGACAACTTCCAAGAATATAATAGCTAAATTCAAGAGCTTCCAAGTCAAGGAGAAAATACTATCAGTAAGCAGAAAGAAACACTTCAAATACCATTAGGATCACAGAATACTTAGCAGATTACACATTAAAAGATCACAAGGATTGGAACATGCTAATAAGGAAGGCAAAAGATCTAGGTTTACAACCCAGATTTATCTATCCAGCAAAACTGAATATATTCTTTCAGGGGGAAAATGGTCATTCAATAAGGGAAAGATTTCTAAGCATTTCTGAAGAAAAATACTATACCTAAAAATATCCTGTTAAAAAGCTATGTAACAGTCTTCTGGTTAAAGCTGGAGCTGGTCATCTTCAAGGGGTCAGAGTTCCTAAAGACCCTCATCTGCAGGTCCTTTCCTCAAACCCAAGACTTCAAGGAAGATGATGAGAAGCAATTGTTACAAAGACAAACAGAAAAAGTATGGTTACACTAGTGTTCCCAGGTCACTGGAGTTCCTGAAATGTGCCTATCATTATGCATGTTCAGATATCTCCTCTGTATTTATATTCATCAAGTCCAGTGGCCAGACAAAATGAAGATAACTGGCAATGGCTTGGGATGAAGTGGATAACCTTGGCTTCTCTGATGTCAAACTAAGCTCTGAGTGCTCCAAAGTACTTGCTTCCACCACCTTCATGGCCACAACAACAAATTGTTCCCATCTGTCCCTTCTCTTGGGAATGGGTAGGGTAAGTAGGAAGTCTTTACATGGTTATTGACCCTTCCATAACTCCCTGACAGGTTTGATGTCTGTCACAGATCTTGAAGCCACCAGTGAGAGCAGAAAGGCAGACAGAAAGCAAAGGAGAAAAACAGTCCTGCAAAGGGTTTGGCAAGCCCTAATACTAGAAATACTAGCCTCTCTGAATATGCTGAACATCCCTCCCAAAAGACAAACAAGTAGAAGAAGCAAAAGGTTTTTTTAATCCCTCTTTCTGCCACAAATGATCTCATACTATGTTTTGTTTGTATAATAAAGCAAATCTGAAGACTTATCTAACATAGTGATATTAAAAAAATTAAAAAAAATAAACAAGAAAGAAGTGAAGGAAGCGAATATAATTTTAGAGAAGTCTGATTAAATATATCTCTGGGAAAAACTGAATGGGAATAAAATAGAATGTACCTTATTTTCAGCAGGACATGGCACCTAGACAAAATTTGGCCATATATTAGGGGATAAAAATTTCAGAACTCAATTCAGAAAAACAGAAATAACAAATACATTCTTTTCATGACAACTCATTAACTCATTAGAATTATAATCAATAATGTCCCATGGAAAGACAAATAAAAATAATTAGAAACTCAATAATCTAATTTTTAAAAAGAGGTTGGCAAAGAACAAATTATAAAAATAATCAATAATATCATTAAAGAGAATGACAATGAGAAGACAACATGTTAAAATTTATGGGATATAGCCAAAGCAATATTTGAGGAAATTTTATATTTCTTATTGCTTACATTAATCAAATAGAAAAAAAACAGATTAATGAATTGATTATGCAACTTAAGAAACTGGAAAAAGAATAAATTTAAATCCCTAATTAAAGACTAAATTGAAGATCTAAAATCAAAGGAGAAATTAATAAAATTAATAGTAAGAGGACCATTGAATTAATAAATAAGACTAAGAAGTGGCTTATGAGAAAAATAGATAGAACAATTTAATTTGATTAAAGAAGAGAAAAAAATCAAATAATCAATATAAAAAATGAAAAGGGTGAATACATCATAAATGAAAAGAAAATTAAAGCAACCATTAAGAACTATCTTGTCCAATTATATGCTAATAATTCTGACAATCTAAGTGAAATGGATGAATCTAAACAAAATATAAATTGCCCAGATTAAAAAAATGAAAATAGAATGATTAAATAATCTCATCTTAGAATAAGAAATTGAAGAAAGCCATCAATGAACTCCTTAAGAAAAATTCCCCAGGGTCAGATGGATTCGTAAGTGAATTCTCTGAAATATTTAAAGAATAATTGTAGCAATCTAGGTATACATTAATTGTGATATTATTTTAAGAAGTATTCAAAAACTAATTAATCTCAATAATATATAAACAATGAAAGAATCCTACCAAATTCTTTTATAACACAAATATGATGCTTATATCTGAGTTAGGAAGAACAAAAACAGAGAAAGAAAATGATTAGCCCTTTAAATTAGTGAATATAGATGCAAAAAATTAAAATATGGAACTAGCAAGGAGAATACAGCAATATATCACTAAAATCATCAACTGTGGCCAGGTGGATTTTATACTATGAAGGCAAGGCTGGTTTAATATTAGGAAAACTATCCTGGTCTCAGACACTTCCTAGCTGTGTGACCCTGAGCAAGTCACTTAACCCCCATTGCCTAGCTCTTACCACTCTTCTGCCTTGGAGCCAATACAACATATTGGCTCCAAGACAGAAGGTAAGGGTTAAATATATTGTATTGGCTCCAAGACAAAAGGTTAGGGTTAAAAATATATTAGGAAAACTATCAGTATAAATGACCATATCAATAACCAAACTAATAGAAATCATATTATTATCTTAATAGGTACAGAAAAAACCTTTGATAAAATACAACACTTTCCTGTTAAAAACACTAGGAAACAGAAATAAATGGGCCATTACTTAAAATTACAAATAGTACCTATCTTTATTAGCTAGTATCACATGCAATGGGGATAAATTAGAAGCTTTCTATAATAAAATCAGGGTGTGAAGCAAGGATGTCCTTTTCTTTTTTTCCTTTTTTAAAATTTAGATTATTTTTCTATGTTTACATTATTCATGATTTCCCCCCATCCATTCTTTCCTCCCCCTCCCAAAGCTAACAAGCAGTTCCCCTGGGTTATACGTGTATCATTGTTCAAAACCCATTTCCATGTTATTTATATTTGCAGTAGAGTGAACTATGCATTTCTGTTTCCACAATTCTTTCTCTGGATGTGGATAGCATTCTTTCTCTGGATGTGGATAATGTTCTTTCTCATAGGTTCCTCTGGGTTCTCCTGGGTCATTGCATTGCTGCTATTAGAAAAGTCTATTAAATTAGACTGTGCCATAATGTATCAGTCTCTGTGTACAATGTTCTCCTGGTCCTGTTCTTTTCACTCTGCATCAATTCCTGGAAGTCTTATCAGTTCACATGGAATTCTTGTAGTTCATTATAAGGATGTCCCTTTCTACCATTATTTATTACTTTAGAATTAGATAACCGAAATAACAAATAATTAAATAATCAATAGGAACCCCCCCAAAATAAAAAATTAAAGAAAATTCAATAACTATTATTTAGTATTGTGCTAGAAAGCACAATTGTGCTAATTTTAGCAATGAGAAGAAAAAGAAATTGAAGGAAATAAAGTAGGAAGTGAGGAAACTAAGCTATCACTCTTTGCATATGATATGATGGTGTACATAGAGAATCCTAGAGAATCGACTAAAAAACTATTTGAAATAATTAATAATTTTACTAAAGTTTTAAAATACAAAAAATCCACATAAATCATCAGCATTTCTATATATATAAAGTCCATCAGCAAGAGATAGAAAGAGAAATTCCATTTAAAATAACTTTAGACAAAAAAACCAAACCAAACCAAAAAAAAAAAAAAAAACCCTGGGAATATACTTGCCAAGACAAACACAGGAAGTATATGAGCACAATTACAAACTGCTTTTTACAGTTCTAAACGATTGGAAAATCATTAATTGCTTATGGGTAGGCCAAGTTAATATAATAATTATAAGAATTCTACATAAATTAATTAACTTATTCAGTATCATACCAATTTAATTATCAAAAATATTTTATAGAACTAGAAAAAATAACAGAATTCATCTGGAAGAACAAAAACTCTAGAATATCAATGGAATTAATGAAAAAAATGAAGGGAAGTGGCCTAGCAGAATCAGATCTCAAACTATACTATAAAGCAGTAATCACCAAAACAGTGTAGAAATGGCTAAAAAAAAGAACAGTGGATCAGTGATATAGATTATATTTACAATATGCAGGGGTAAATGACTTTAGCAGTCTAGTGACTGATAAATATCAAGATCTTAGATTGTTATTTGGCAAAAACTGCTGTGGAACCTGGAAAATAATATGGCAGAAACTAGGTATAGACCAATATCTCTCGCATGCTATACTAAAACAAGTTTAAAATTGGTATATGATTTAGACAAAAAGGATGATACCATAAGTTAATTAGGGAAACACAGTATAGTTTACCTGTTAGTTCTATGGAAAAGGGAAATTTTTATGACTAAACAAGAGGAAAAGAAAATTACAATATGTAGAATGAATAATTTTGATTACATTAAATTTTAAAGGTTTTGTACAAATGGAATCAATGAAACCAAGCTTAGAAGCAAAACAACAAATTGTGAAAAAAATTTTGGGACAGATTTCCCTGATAAGGGTCTAATTTCTCAAATAACTAAAGAACTACATCAAATTTATAAGAATACAAGTAATTCACCAATTGATAAATGATCAAAGAATATGAAGGAGCAGTTTTAGATAAAGAAATCAAAGCTATTAATAATCACATGAAAAAATGTTCTAAATCATTCTTGATTAGAAAAATACAAAATAAAACAACCCTGAGGTATCACCTCATAGTTATCAGATTGGCCAACATGACAGTAAAAAAAGTGATAAATGCTAGAGTTTCTGTGGCAAAATTGGGAGACTAATGCATTGATGGTGGAATTGTAAACTGATCCAATCATTCTGGAGGGCAATTTGGAATTATGCCAAAAAGGCTATCAAACTTCATAACCTTTGATTCTGTAATACAACTACTAGGTCTGTATCCCAAAGAAAACAAAAAAGGGTAAAAGACATACCTATATGAAAATATTTGTAGCAGTTTTTTTGTGGTGGCAAAGAATTGGAAATTGAGGGAATGTCCATCAATTGGGGAATGGATGAGCAAATTGTTATATATGAAGGTTATGGAATATTATTGTGCTATAAGAAACAAGGAGCACGATGATTAAAGAAAAACCTAGAAGAACCTACATGAACTGTTGCAGAGTGAAAGAAACAAAACCAGGGGAACATTGTACACAATGACAATGATTAGCTGCTCTCAGCAATACAATGATCCAGGGCAATTCTGAAGGTCTTAGGACAAAGAAAGTTATTCACCTCCAGAGAAAGAAATGTTGGAGGCAAAATAAAGATCAAAGCATACTATTTTTCATTTTAGTTTATTTCTGCTTTTATTTTGGGGTTTTGGTTTTATGTGAGTATTATCTTACAATAATAGTCAATATGAAAATATGTTTTGCATGATAATACATGCATAAGACAGATCAAATTGCTTATCATCTCTGTGAGGGGTTAGGAAAGTGAGGGACAGAGAACATTTGGATCTATAATTTTGGTAATTTCTATTGAAAATTGTTATTAGATGTAATTGGGAAAATAATATATTTTTAAAAAGAGCAAGCTCAGTCACATTTAGAGTAGAGTTAGAAAACATTCATAAAAGCCACTTTTAAAATATTTGATGAATTAAAAAACATTAATTAGTAAATGACTATGAAATCAAGGCAAATTAAACAAAATAATATTATTTTGACTTACTAAATTTATGTTCTTTTATATTTGTCAATTACTTCTGTTGGTGTCTTTTATGTGACTTAATCCTTGTGATGTTTTTCATTATCAGAATTGTATCAGCAATAAATGGTGCAAAGATTTTTTCCCCTAATTGGCAATTTCCCTTCTCATCCTAGTTACATTGATTTTGTTCATACAAAAACCTTTTCAATTTCATATAATCAAAATTATCCATTTTTTCTTTTTCTATTAACTTTTATTCCTTGTTTGCTTAACAACTCTATCCCTAAATCTATCTTTCAAAGTCATGTGATCTGATTTTCTTATTTTTATTTATGGTGGAATTATTATTATTCAGGCTATTTATTTTTGAATTTACAATATCAAAATACAAACTATCGGATGAAGTAGAATTTTTACAAAACTTACTTCTATTTTTCCAGAAATTCTTATTAAATAGAAATTTTTCTCAGAAGCATTTTAATATCTTGCATTTTAAAAAATTGTTTTTGCTTTTTCATTATCCAATCTATCCAAGATTTACAGTAGAAAGAACATTGGGTTTAAGCCAGAGGAGCTAGGTTCAAATCCTTGTTTTGTCATTTTCTACCTGTGAGACCTTGGCTAAGTTATTTAAATTCTGTACACTACAGTTTCCTAATCTGTAAAATGAGGGCATTAGATAACCTCAAAGATCTCTTTTAGCTTTGTTTGTTTTTTTTAATTATACAATTACAATTATACAATTTCAAATTGTACAAAATAGTTTTGATAATTATTGCTATATATTATAATTTGAGGTCTAACTATACTATTCGACTTTCATTCTTAGTTTAAATAATTATTTTCATTGAAATTTAGAGCACTTTTTCCCATGAATTTTAAAAAAATGTAATTCTATAAAGTATTCATTCTTCTGTAGTTTAATATAGTAATAAATCAATTCAGATTGCTATTTGTGTTAAATGGGTAAATCCCCAAAATAAATAAAGATTGCACATTAATTATATTTCTATAATTTTTTGTTGTTACTTTGTTGACTCAGTTCCAGATATTTTATGTACTTTGTAATTATTTAGAATGGGGCAGGGAAGCTAGGTGGCTCAGTGGATTGAGAGTCAGTCCCAGAGGTCCTGGGTTCAAATATGACCCCAAACACTTCCTAGCTGTGTGACCCTGGGCAAGTCACCTAACCCCATTGCCTAGCCCTTATCATTCTTCTACCTTAACCAATACACAGTATTAATTCTAAGACACGTAAGAAGTTTTAAAGAAAAAGAATGGGGCTTCCCTTTATATTATTCCCCCTTC
>NW_025379060.1:0-4769 GCF_016433145.1 Gracilinanus agilis
CTTCCTTCCTTCCTTCCTTCCTTCCTTCCTTCTTTCCTTCCTTCCTTCCTTCCTTCCTTCCTTTCTTTTCCTTTTTCTTTCTCTTCCTTCTTTAGTGTTAATAAGCTTAAAACTGCACTAGGAATTTTGAATTTAGATTCTTTTGTTTTGAAGGCAAAGAAATACAGATTTTATTCTTAAAAAGATGCCTTCTTGGGGCAGCTAGATGGCTTAGAAGATAGAGGGCCAGGTCTTGAATCAGGACTTGGGTTGTAGTACAGAGGGGGGGGGGCATAACAGTTTTGCAGGCTTTGCCTGAGTTCTTATGTCAGTTAGGAGTTTAGAATCTTGGGAAAAAGTTTCAGTTGGACCTGGGAACTTGTGGAGGGAACCAGGGTCCAGCTGAGCTCCTTCTTCTCCTTCTTGAGATTGAAAACCTAGCCTAGCTTTGGAGTGTTTTTTGAGATTTGTTAATTTAGATAAACCCTTTGAATCTCCATACCCTACCTCATTTCCTACCTTAATTTCCCTTACTCAAATGTCTGAAAGGAGTAAATAAGGAGAGTGAATCAGAGAGTTAGTTCAAATCTATGAGAGTTTAGCCCTACCCTTGCAGTAATTTATTTAGAGAAGTTTTGTATCCATCATCCTAATCCCTTTTGATTTCAAAATCACCTTGAGAGCTGAGTAAAGGCAGAACCTTTCTCAGACTCCATTCCTGCTTCCCTTCCCCCACCTGAGGTTTCTCTAAGCAGCTGTTAGGGCTTCCTTGATCCTTTTACCCTGACAATCTGACCTGAGAAGACAATAAACCCCTTTGTGTTTAAACAGACCTTTTGGTTACTTCATTAGTTAATTAGTAAGGGAGGGAAGAAGAGGGAAAGAATCAACATACTCTGGGTTTGAGGGAAGCCCGGTATCCATCTTGAAGGAAGTGTAACTTCAATACAAGTCCCTTCCTGTGAAATTAACTAAAGCCTGTAGTTAATTTCAATCAGTCTATTTCCCTTCAGTGTTTGTCTTTAGTCTAAGTCCTAGTCTGTATTCCCTACTACCTAGTCTATTCACTTGATTACCTCCAGCCTTGGATCCCTTGCCTTGTCTTATTCCCTGATCCTACCAGTTATTACCCCTAGCTTCAGCATCATATTATGTCCTGCATCTCTCTATTACAGCCTACCTAATCGCCATATTACCTCCCTTCCAAGTCCCAATAACAGGGTTCAAATATAGTCTCAAATACTTCCTAGCTGTGTGACTCTGGGAAAGTCACTTAAACTTGTTTGCCAAGCCTTACCACTCTTCTGTCTTAGAAGTAATACTAAAACAGAAGGCAAAAGTTTAAAAAAAATGCCCCAGAAGTATTTTTAAAAGATTATATACTTAACGTGGTAAGATTCATTCTTTTGTAAAATTCATTTATGCAGCACATCTCCTTTACTAATAATGCCAAGTGAGTGAGCCATTTTTAAAGGGCTACTGTAACAACGATGGAGAAAGATTTCCAAATGATGACTCCACTTCCTACTATTACACTGAATCTTTCAAAATTGTTCCTGTAAAACAATACTAGTAGAGTCAGCATTTCACTGAAGGATAGATATAAAATTTCAAATAGGACAATGGATAAAGAAAAAATCAAACCCACACTTCCCTCGAAGCTCTCTTGATAACAAAAGTACCATTAATTGGATCAAAATTGGATCCCAGGGCTATTATGATTAGAAGTAATTTCTGCTGAGAGAATTATCCAGTGCTAAAAATCCCAGGGAGGATGAATTTAAGGGCAAAATTGATGCTTTTAAAAAGGACACACATGCTAACTAAAGTTGATCTTTGGATTGTAGTTTGAGTCTACCTCTCCTGGGTCTTCTTAGTAAGACTAGGAATTTAGAAAGTTAGATGAAAAGAATTACTCAACAAATTGACCAACTTTCTTTTCTTTTATAAACAGGAGATAGAAAATACAGGCATGCACCAATAGGCATTAATCATTTTCTCAGGTACTTGGCAATGGTAAAATGATGTTATAGATGGGACAGCTAGATTACTTAGTGTATAGAGAACCAGGCCTATAAAATCTGACCTCAGATACTTTCTAACTGTATGACCCTGGGCAAGTCACTTAGCCCCATTGCCTAGCCCTTACCTCTTTTCTGCCTTGGAACCAATATGAAGTATTGATTTTGAGACAGAAGGCAAGGGTTTAAAAAAAACTGATGTTACAGAGGGCAGTTAGCTTTACTCTAAAACTCATGCCACAATCAATCCATAAACTATCAATCATTCAACAATATACACATATTTATTGATTGATGCTTCTCTTTTTGACCTTGTTATCCTGCTTTGGGGATAGGCTCTAAGATGCTTTGAAACTCTAAGATTTTGTAATTCTGTAGCGACATGTGCATATGTCACTAAGCATGCTTATAAATTAAAAGCAAAATATTCTGCCTCCTACAAAATGCACAGACGTCCTGCTTTACTTACAAGGGTGTTGATTCTAAGCCAATATTGACGTGAGCTTTGATTTTCAGATCCTTATGAATTTGAGGATTGCAGGCCTGTTTGGTTGTTCCCAAGTATACCTCTCCTGGCACGACCTCTATAGGATATGGCTCAAATGCATCCAGTTCCTATAAAGGGAGAAAGAATGGGTTGACTTGTATACAAACCAGAGAATAGGATTTTCCATTTTTTTATGCAGTTCAACATAAAAAAAACTCATTAGGACTGGGTGTAGGTAGGATCTGGACAGACAGAGATGTCTTCTTTCTTCTCAGTGCTTATGTCTGTCACTTGTAAGGGAAGACTCTTGAACCTGTCTGCAGTCACTCAGAAATATGTGGTAAGCCATACTGTGGTGGCACTGTGGAGCTGTCCAACTGCAGAGAATTGAGAAGGATGCCAAGGAAATGCCCCAAGGCAGCTGCCCAGAGTACATTGGGAAAATTGCTATTTCTTTCTCCATCCATCTTTCTTCTTCTTGCTTAGTCTTTGAACTGACTCTACTTTTGCTATGACTACTAATTTGCCCCTTGACAAAGCCTTTCTAACCCCTCAGTAGTATGAAGGTGTGCTAGCACTAACTTTCACAGAAGAGCACATTGGCAAAATTATCAGTGTGAGCATTTACACCCTGGAATTCAACATGAGTTATAAAGTGAGGCTGGATTTACTGCTTGTTGATAGTCTAAACTTCAGAAAGTGATGGAGAAAATAATGCAGGTTAAACTTCAAACTGTGTCAGGCATTTTTTTTCAAAGAATTGGTTGTTAATTTTTACCAGCATGCTCCTGAATGTATAGGTATTTCCTGGTTTCATCCTTCCTTTGCTCCTAAGAAGACTTCAACCTGTACCAGAGACCAGTAGAAAGACCACGGGGTTTTCAGTTTAGTTCTGATTCATTGTTCTATTGGGTTTTATCCCTTCCAGAAGTGGGAGGGAGGACTACTTTAAAAAAAAAAGAATAATTTTTAAATGATGGGTATTCTAGGTATCCCTCACCCTTCTAATAGCCATCCCCTATGACTTTTTAGTCATAGTGAGGTGGAACTTTTTTCTTAAGAAGAAAAAAAAACAGAACAACTGATGGATACATTGAAGAAGTCTGAAAACATGCGCCATGTGTAACACCTGCTCCCACTTCCACCAAGGGGTGGGTTGGAGGTGTCTTTTCATGTCTTTATTTTAATCCTACTTGATCTTTACAATTTTGTTACATTTACTTTTTTAAAAAACCGTTTACCTTCCATCTTAGAATCAATATTAAGTATTGATTCCAAGGCAGAAAATGGTAAGGGCTAGACAACTGAGGTCAAGTGACTTGCCCAGAGTCAAATAGCTAGGAAGTGTCTGAGGTCATATTTGAACCCAGGACCTCCCATCTCTAGGCCTGACGTTCTATCCACTGAGCCACCTAGCTGCTCCTCAAGCATGTAATTTTTAATAATCCCAAACTATCACTTTTGAAAAGCCTCTCACACTTTAAAACCAATATTCTGCAAATGATGCTGTTAGGGAACATGGTGTCCTGTGGCCAGCAGCCTAGGCTAACTGTGCATGCCATTTGACTACTGATGTGACAATGGCCAAGTCACTCCCTCTCTGAGCCTCAGGGTGCTGGACCAGATAACCCCTAAGATCTCTGTCTTCCAAGTCTTATGATTCTCTGATTTCAGTTCTAGTCTTGTCTCCTTGCATTTCTACTATGTGGAAATATTTCCTCCTTCATAAATGACAAGGTCCCTTGAATTATCACAAATTGAGAGATGGAAGAGACCAGAGGCCACCCAATCCAGCCCTCACACTTGACCGGGGAGGAAGATAAGAAGTAAGGTTGAGTAGATGACAAAACTGGGATTCAAACCCTGGTCTTCTGATTTCAGACTCTAAATCTCTGGTTCTAAGTATTGGGTTAATTTGTGGAGAAGTTCCCCCTCCTCCACCTTACCTGAGGCATTGAGAAAATCTTCTGGGTCCTGAAGAAATGATAATGAGCTGAGAAACGTTCATAACCCCCATCTAGAATGTAGACAGGATGGCGGGTGTACTCTGCCAAGATCCTGGCACACAATACAGCAGACCCCATCACATAAGTCACTGAAATAAACAAAGAACCAAAGAGAGAATCAATCCCTAGCTGTATGACCCTAGGCGAGTCACTTAACCCCAGTTGCCTAGCCTTTAACTGCTCTTCTGCCTTGGAACCAATACTTGGATTGACCTAAAATAGAAGATAGAGATGAGAGGGAGAGAGAGATGGGAGGAAGAGGAGGAGGAGGAAGAG
>NW_025379061.1:0-7326 GCF_016433145.1 Gracilinanus agilis
CCTTCCTTCCTTCCTTCCTTCCTTCCTTCCTTCCTTCCTTCCTTCTTGCCTGCCTGCCTGCCTTCCTTCCTTTCTTTCTCTTTCTCTTTCTCCCCTACCTTCCTGGATCCAAGGCAGAAAAGTGGTAAGGGCTAGGCAATGGGGATTAAGTGATTTGCCCAGGGTCACATAGCTAGAATGTGTCTGAGGCCAGTTTCAAATCAAGGACCTCCCAGCCATATTTGAAACCAGGACCCTCCCATTTCTAGGCCTGATTCTCAAGTTACATTGAACTATCTAGCTGCCCTCCCTTTTTCTTATATATAAATAGGGTTATGTGACTTGCCCAGGGTCACACAACTAGGAATTATCGGAGACCACATTTGTACCCAGATCTTCCTCACCCTAGGCCTGATGTTCTATCTACTGTGCCACCTAGCTGCCCCAGAGTCATATATTTTCTTAATCCACTTGTGTTTTTTCCCCCGAAAGACTTGCTAGGTCAATCTAAAAAAAAAAAATTCTAAAACTATCTAATGTCATGCATGGTTGATGTTAAATTGTCAAGACTAGTTCTGGTATAGTTGAAAAACATTGTATCAGGAGTCAGGAGATTTGAATTTTAGTTCTAATGATGTGTGACCTTGAGCAAGAACCCTTCTGGGCTTTGATTTCCTTGTCTGTAAAATGAAAAGGTGAAACTAAATGTCCTTCCAACTTAAAACAACAACAATGAATCTGAAATGTACACTTATTCCTAGTTAAATTATGGTTTGCAGCTTTCATGCATTTGCATACTTTTATTCCTGAAAATATTTTGAAAATGAGGACACGATAATTATTTCAATTAACTATTAAAGTTCCTGTTGAATTTTTTTTTTCAGTAAAACTTCAATAACATCTGAATTCAAGTCCTACCTTTGACGTATGTTTTATTAATGGCTGGTGATTCTGGGTAAGTTATTTGACCACTCAGCGCCCCAGGCATCTCTCTAATTGTAGAAGTTTAAGAACATGTGCCAAATGCCACTGATGGGTATTAGTAGAAGCAATTCCCCACCAGGAGCTTCTTATCTTAGTGGAATTTGTAGGTCTGGTTAAACACATACACACACACAGAATTCTTTTTATGTTCTATCACGTTAGTTGTTGATTTTATATTTTTCTGCTACACATTTGAACTCTTCTCACTTTTACATACAGCCTTTATGTTCTAATAAAATTAAACTAAATACATGTCACTTCTTATGTAGGAATTCCCAAACATATAGAGATTGTAGCACTATAGTTTTCAGTAGATTAAACTGGGCTGAAATTACCCAGCATCCTAGCAGAATAATAGGCTATTGATCTTAGGCGATGTTTTCTGTTTCTTTATAATTGAATTGTACTTAGGGACAAAAAAGTATGTTCTGTTTCAAGTTGAGTTTAGTAATATAAAACCAGTACCTAGTGTCAGTTTTACTATGTGTGCAATGGAAGATTTCCTATGAAATATTAAATATAGGATTGTCATCTAAGCGACATCATTTAAAATGGAATTTATAGCCACATTGAACAGAATGTTATTTTTCTTTCACTGTTGTGAAATTATACATTGTGAATACTTGACTTTGGCATTATAGTTCAACATATGTAACTATATTCATAGTATTCACAAAACTTATGAACTTCCTTATATATACTACATATACATACACACATATAAACACATATGTGGATGTAATAAAGCACTTCTAAAAATAAGTTGTTTTGAGTTTAATTATTAATTTTTCTTACATGCCGAGTGTTTCTTCCTTCCTCCAATAACATCCTCAGTACTTATGTGAATACAAATTCTCTCCCAAGTAAAATGTAAGCTTATAAAGTTACACACACACACACACACACACACACACACACACACACACACACACACATATAAATATATAAGGACAATTTTCTAAGATTAGAAATGACAGAGAAGGATGTTCCCACATTTAGAACTCCCCACACTAAGGAAATCACACTTTTATTCCCCTCCAAAAGTCGTTGAACTTAAGGAGAACTATAAGCATGTGAATTAACATTTGCCTTAAGGGCTAAAAGAAATTATTTTGGAAATATACAAAATTAGGTGAAGGGTGTGAAAAATGTGGTCAATGACTTCTTTTACTTTCTGGTTCCCTTTTGTAGGAACCTATTGAATGTGTTTACCTACTGAGTTCAGTTCAAAAGAAAGCAAACCCCTTAGTGGCCAATGAGTCACGAAAAACTTTCTATTTATGGAATAGATTTTATAAAAAGACCCAACTTTCACTCTCTTTCTTCTTCCTTCCTTTGGATAATGTGGCATGGAACCTTTCCCTTAGGACTTCCCCTGAGGTTGGGGAAGGGCGTCCCATTTCCACCATTCCCAACTTCTGGCTTCTTAAACATGCTTTGTGTACATTTGTTGCCGAGGCTAGTCTAAACTCTGACTGCTTCTTCCACTTGTGTCTTTCTCTGTGCACAAGTTGCCAAACGACAATCCTGAGAAGGATGTTTCCAGACTTGGAGGCAACCTTGTAAGATCTAGAGATCAAAGCTACTTGGTTCTTCACATCCAGAGGGCTTATTTACTTCTCTCCATTACACAAATTCAGAGGATGTTTTGAATCAACATAGAAGAGTACATGTATTATTTCCTTAAGAGGAAGCCTGGAGGAAGAATTAGGGAACCATACTCATCAGGCTTTTAGTCTAATCAGCAGTTGTACTTGGGCATCCACGACTCAATCGAATTTAATAGATATTTATTAAGAAATAGAATATGCAAGGTACTTTACTGGGCAGAGAGATATGAATATGATGAATAAACAGGGAAGCAGGAAGATGTAGGAATGTAGGTAAGGGATAGAGTGAACTTAATGGATTAGCTTAAAGAGGAAAAGAGGAGAATTTTGATACAAGCCCTGGGAGAAGATTTTGACAAGGAGAAAAGGATTGTGGGAGTTTACTGGCATTTAACAGTCTTTCTCACTCTTGTTTTGAGGAGTTCTTTGAGGAGGTTTTGCTCTGGCAAACTTTCCCTCAGTAGTCTAACTTGTGGAGAGATTAGGGATTCCTTGGTTGAGAGTTTGCCTTGGAATGCACTGCCTTTTCCCTGAGGTACAGAGACCATCTGCCTGGGATCCATCTGCCAGAAATACATCTGGCCAAGGTAATCTAAGGGTCATCAACTGGGACTTTGGGTTATCTAGTAAAGCCAACCCCAGGCTTTAGGTAATGGCTCAAATACACCTTTGAGTCCTTCCTTCCTCTTTGTCCTTTTGTTAATCCATATAAATTAGGATAGTTTATAGTCAGATAGCTTTTGGGGTCTTAGTTAAGAGCAGGGAATTATAAGAAGGGCTTGAGAAGATCAGAAGAGCAGACCCTGTGAGGGGGGAGCGTATATTGGTGGGAGGAGATTTAGCTTGATAGATTTAGGACTGTATTTATCATTTCCCTACCTTTAATAAACTTGGTTTTAATAATTTCAAGGGTTGTGCTTTACTGGCCCTGGGGAAGTTCCTAGGTGGGTTTTATCATCTCTCATTCATCTAGGAAAGATCCTTATTTCAATGTATAAATTGATGCAAAGTAATCAGGAATGGAAAAACAATTTACATAGTGACTACAAAAATGTAAATGGAAAAGAACAGCCACCAAAATATGACATTTGAAACTGCTGTGAACTTATAATGACTAAGCTCGAACTTCAAAAAGGAAATACAGCCCCTTGTCTTTTTTGTTGAGGTGAGAGAGCATGGCTATGGAACACTATGTATAAGGTCAGACTTCTTTTCCTTGTGTTTAGTTTTGCTGAATTTATTTTTTTTCCTCTCTGTCTCTTTGAGAAGCTGTATAGGAAGTGTATACAAATGTAAATATCCAAATTTATTTTACAAATTATGCTTTAAGCTAGTTGTATACTTCCTGATAACTAGTAATAGGCAAAAGAGTGCTTCAGTTCTTTCATTAACATGTGTATGGATTAAGATGTCAAGAGATATATTAGGAAGTTTTATCAGACAGATGTACTCTTAGGAATAGAATCAGAAATGTAAGTTGGCAGATTTTAAAAGAAAATTATGCTTTAGGTTGAAGTATATAAGGTAAGATCTAGAATGCTAATTTTGTACTATTTCTCCTTCTATAGTGACATTAATCTTAACCATGACTTTAAATAAGTGAGTGATCTATTTAAAGAATGAAGACATGAATTTGTAAGATGGCATCATGGAATTGTGTATAAATATGATGCCACCAATATACTCTTCAGTGGCTGGACAAGCACTCTGCCTCTAATTGTTAGGCTTCCTGTACAGAAAGAAAAGCTGTGGTTCAGAATTCCTTTTAATGTTATTATTTTTATTTTTAGTGGGAGTGAAGGCTGAGTAATCAGATCATAACATCTGACAAATTTATTGAAATAATTAAAACAAATATGTTTCAGAGATCCATGGAATTAAATCTCAAAGCATTTCAGAGAGCATCATAGATTTGGAGCTGAAAGGGATTTTAGAAATCATTTAGTCCAGCCCTCTCTTTTCCTAGATGAGGAATCTGAGATCCCAAGTAGTCAAATGACTTGTCCATGGTCATGTAGGTAAGTGGAAGAATTAGGATTTGAAACTTTGTCCTCTGATGACAAACCCAGTGTTCTTTCCACTGTTTGGGAAGAAAAGAGCAGATTCTTTCCTTTTGGACAGGACAATTATTCAGAGTTATTAAATAATACATATACTTTGCTGGATGTTAACCTAGAGTTTTGCCTACAGTATTTTTCATCGCTGTTTTTGGACTTTCTTTAAAGGCCACTTTCTAGAAAGGCTAGGCTGGTTCCCTTCGCTACTATGTAATAGCTAGTATTGTCTTCTCTGCAGGGCATTTAAAATGAATTTTTGAAGCATATTGAAAAAAAAAGTTACCAGTTCACTAACTGTATAATAGCTTTGAATATAAATGCTCTAAGGGGAAAAATTCAATAACTGTTGTGAGGTTTTTCACTGGAATTCACAATATAATAAAAATAAAGGGGTTCACAGTTTTGATTATAAATGAAATGAGTCATTTAATTTTACCTTTTGGACTGGTACATGGTTTCAGCACCTAGAAAGAAGCCTGAAAGGATTTAAATGGTTCTGGTTATTATTATTTTTTAAAGGAAAAATAAAAAATGGCTTTTATGTAAAAATAATACAAACAAGGCTCAAACTGTTAATGCTTTAAACATGCTGAGAGGAACAAATGCGAAATCTGAATGAGATTTAAGATTTGGCTACAATCAATTGGCCTTTAGCCTTTTTCAGATAGCTACAAAGTTTTCACATTATCCATGTTTTCAGGAAAGTAAGAAAAAAATTTTAATGTTATTACCTACCAGGACCTGGATGCTCCTTGGAGTAAGCTGTTGGTTATAAACTCTATGTCTGTAAACAGCTATTTTATTTGCAACCAGATATTGAATATTGTTGTAGTGTGAAAAAATTCTGATTTTGAGGCCTTGGTCTTCGCAGCAGTGGATTCTCTCTGCTCTGAATCTCCTTTTGCTAGGATCTTCTATGCCTAGAACATGCCAGACACTTATCTCTTGCATGACCTCACTACTTCCCTGCTTGTGAGCCCAGAGGTAGGAAAACAATCCTAAGCATCTGAAGGAGAACCTGACTCTCCCTATAAAATAACTAGCCCTGCTTAGCAGGAGTCCCATCCATTGAAACCAGGAAGTGGTGAGAATTTGGCATAATGATGTGCCAAGGCCAAGGAGTGGTCTCTTTCAGGACTGACCTGAGCCTTCTCTTCTTCCTCTTCCTCTGGCCTGAGGACCACTTGCATCTGAGGCTCTGGTAGCATTCCTGCCCTTATCTGGTATCCCCATCTTGTCTGGTATTCCATGATCCTAACATCTCACAGGTATTAGTAGCTGCTCCACTGGCCTTCCCTTGCTGCCCTTGCCTCTGCCTCCCAGCCTTCCATCTTGGATGTCTCAAGAGAAACCCAATAAAAACTCTATTACTTTGCATTCAATGACTTGACTCTAATGCTCCTTTTAAGATCCAGGGTGTTTGCCAGAGACTGGAACAATAAATTGAAAAAGAAATTATTTTACTGGAATAAGTATTTTTAGTCATCAAAAATGGAAGTAACAGATAATTCTTTAACCTGATTCTGCTTTTCTTTTTGACCCTTCTTAAGGGTGTTTCAAAATGCATGTGGATTTTTCTATTGTACCCAAGGACTCAAAAAACCTTTGTGGATTGTGTTCACTTTCATTCTCTCTCAAGCAGACCTTAGAAAGGTAGGAGAGATCTAACTAGATATTTAAAAGGATTTATTCACTTGTAAAATTGAATAGATTTCAAGCTATTGATATAATTTTGCTTCTTTTTTCTATAGCTTATAATGAAACTGACTAGGGACCAAAAGAGGAAACAAGACACATTGACTTTTATAAAGGAAGAGCAAATTAAGAAAGGAAAGGAGGGATGAAGGAAGGAAAGAAAAGAGGAAGGAAGGGAGGAGAGAAAGAAGGAGGAAAGAAAAAAGAAAAGAAAGGAGAAAAAAGGAAAGAAAGAAGAGAGGAAAGAATGAAGGAAGCAAAAAAGAGAAGGAAGACAAGAAAAAAGAAAGGAAGGAAAAAAGAAAAAAGAAGGAAGGCAAGAAAAAAGAAAGGAGAAAAAAGGAAAGAAAGAAGGAAGGAAGCAAAGAGGAGAGGAAGGAAGGCAAGGAAAAAGGAAGGAAGAAAAAAAGGAAAGAAAGAAGGAAGGAAGGAAGAAAAAAGGAAGGTAGGAAGTAATTAAGCATTTATTTAGGGTTGACTATGTACCAGCCATTGTGAAAAGAGCTGGGGACACAAATACAATGAAAAGAGAAGACAGTCTCTGTCCTCAAACCTCTTATGGTAGACAACACACAAAAGGGAGTTGTAAAGGAGTGAGGAGATAGAAGATGAAATTACTTGGCCAGGGACATCATTTTGAAGCCTGGAAGAGAATAAAGGCTGGATTGGATCAACCACAAAATGGAGGCTCCATGAAGGAGGGAGAAAGGGAAGGGAAGGGTCTTTGCATTGATTGAGTGGGCTATAGGAGTAGTTAGATATTTTAGGGCAAGGAGGACCCAAGAGTAGAGAGAAGTTTCAGGATGAAACAACAGAAGTATGGTTTTGAAGTCTGGAAGTCAGTGATGGAGTCAGGAGGAGAAAGGGATGTGTCTCATTGAATTTTTCCCCCTAAAATGTAGCTCAATTGCTATCTTCTATATGATCTGAAACCACCAAGTTCTAGAGCTCTCTCTCTCTCTCTCTCTCTCTCTCTCTCTCTCTCTCTCTCTCTCCTCTCT
>NW_025379062.1:0-3171 GCF_016433145.1 Gracilinanus agilis
TCTCTCTCTCTCTCTCTCTCTCTCTCTCTCTCTCTCTCTCTCTCTCTCTCCCCTCCCTTCCTTCTTTCTCTCTCTCTGTTAATTATTTTGATAAGTCAGTCCACCAGTCAATCCTTCAGGGCTCAGTTCAAATCCTCCCTCTTCTCTGTAGCTTTCCTCAAGGATTCCAGACTCTCTCCCCTGGTTTGATCATCTGCAACTGGATCTTATTTAACTGGTATTTCCCACGGCTCGCTTGCTAACTATGCTGAAGTCCTGACTGCTGCCAAGGTTCTGAGCACCCAGAGGGCCCTCTGTCCATCCGGAGGGGCCTCTAAATTCCCAGGGGAGGAGCGGAGGCCGTAGGTGTTGCCTTTCTAACACAAATCCAGGGACCTGGTCGGGATTCAATCATTTCAGGTCGAATTGAATGGAACACTAGAATCATGTAACATGGGAGGTTGATGGGACCTTGGAGATCCCGCAGTCCCACCCCCTCCTACTGCAGATGAGGAAATGGGGCCCAGAGAGGGGGGAAGGGACGTGCCCAGACTGGCTTTAAAACTCTGGTCCTTGAGAAGATATTTTAATGGATCTGTAGTCGATCAGTCCATCAATCAAAAAAAGCATTTGTTAAGCTGCCTACTGCGTGCCGGGCAAGACCCAGGCCCATTCAGAAGACAAGACATAAATAATTAGCGTATCCAAGACACAATTTGAAACCTTAGAGGGAAAGGTAGGGCCCCTGATCCCCTCGGTGAGGTGGGCACTCTCTCCACTGATGCAGATAGCGGCAGAGCTGGGATGGCGGCAGAGGGGCCTGGTATGACTGCTGAATCTGAAGAGGGAAGATCTGATTCCAGACCCTCCTACCTTACTGGATGACCTTAGGCCAGTCACTTCACGCTGGGGCTTCAGTCTCCTCATCTGTAAAGGGAGGACTACATGCCCTCTATGACACAGTGCCCAGCACCCAACAGGGGTTTACTGGCTGCCTCTCTGCCTGCCTGGATGGCAGCCCTGCTTAATCCTGACTAGGAGCTCAGGACTCCTGGCTCCCAAGCCCAGGTAGTGAGGACCCTGTGCCGTGAGGAAGCAGAGGAAGCGCCTCGTTCCTTACCTGCCGAGCAGTCCGGGCAGCACTGGCCTGGGATCCGAATGGGGTGAGGGCAGGTCTCCACGCAGTCAGTCCTCTCACAGCTCACAGATCCATCTGCCTGAAAGAAGGAGGTCCTTGACAGAAACCCCTGAGGCCCTCCCTGGAGCCCCCCCTGGCTTTCCCTCCGGTCTGACCCACTAAGCGCCCTCCATTCAGAAAGAAGGAAGCCCCCCGGGGGGGGGGGGCTAGCCGTGCTCCAGCAGGAGGCAGCCCCAGGACGTCTCTGATCTAGGCTGGCCCCCTCATTCCAGAGAACCCAACCAAAGGTCTTCGATGCCTCTGGAGGAGGTGGGGTGGTGGGGGGTGTCTCCCTGCCCCTTAATGCAGCAAACTCCAGGGAGCAGATAGAGCACCAGACCAGAGACGGGAGGTCCTGGGTTCAAATCTGACCTCAGACACTTCCCAGCCGTGTGACCCTGGGCAAGTCACTTGACCCGACTGCCTAGCCCTGACCACTCTTCTGCCTTGGAGCCAATACACAGTGTCGACTCCAAGACAGAAGGTGAGGGTGCCACAAAAAAATAAATAATTAAAAACAAAGAAAAGATCCAAGACGCCCCCACGGCAGGCCTATTGTTTTGTTTCCAAATGGGACCAGAAGCTGAGGCCAACCCTCAAGCCCCGCACTGGTACTCCGGGATCTCCCCAGAACACCGGTGCGTGCCGAGCCCACACAGTGCCAGAAGACCCTCTTTTACACGCAGGAATGTTGTGTTCAACCAGAATGCAAGCTTTACCCACCCGAGAGGACCAACAAGCGCTTCCCAGTGCTTTGGGCACCCCGGCACTGAGCTCTGGGGCCTCGGCTCACAGAGGAGGGCTGGGAAAGCACCCATGACGGGGCTCCCTCTTCTCAGAAGAACTCACAGGACCAAAGCTCAAAGGGGCCCCAGAGACCATTTACTCCAATGCCCTCCCTTTATGGATGAGGAACTGAGCCTCGGGAAGGTCACAGAGTCAGAAGGTGAGGGGCAGTTGGGTAGCTCAGTGGATGGAGAGCCAGGCCTAGAGACGGGAGGTCCTGGGTTCAAATCTGGCCTCAGACACTTCCCAGCTGGGTGACCCTGGGCAAGTCACTTGACCCCCATTGCCTACCCTGACCACTCTTCTGCCTTGGAGCCAATATGTAGTATTAACTCCAAGATGGAAGGTAAAGGCTTAAAAAAATAAATAAATAAGTAAACAAACAAACAAACAAATAAATAAATGAGTGAATAAATAACCAAAAAATAAATAAAGTGAGAAGGTGTTAAGGGGTAGAACTGGAACCCAAGACCAGGCCAGTCCTCTACCACTACACCACACTGCCTCTCATGTTGAATGTGAGTGTGTGAGAGTATTGCCAACCTCCATTTTCCCCAGAAGATCTGATTTTACAGAATTCCCTGAGCCCTAACCTCTAGTGCCACAATGGGACTGGGCAGGTATACGAAGCGAACAAGATGGCAGCCTGAAGCAGCTTAGCCTTAGGCAACAGGGACAAGAGCCCAGAGATGGCCGGGCACCAGGCAGATTGGGAGGCTTCCTATCTCTGGCCCAAGCCCGGGAGAGCATGTAAAGCTGAGTGAGGTAGAGCAGGTTGTCATTCACCTGGCAAATGCATAACTCACAGGGATCACCAGGGGACCAGATCTGTCCAATGGGAAATTCAATTCCATTGTCATCCAGAGAGCAGCCTGTCCACAAGGAAAGAAGCAAAAGACACCAAGGGTGAGCGACTGAATGAGGGAGAAGGGACGGAAGGGAAGGACGCGGGGGGAGAACGGGTATGCCAAAGGGACTGGGCAATGCCTGGAGTTAGCAAGTAGATTCATGGAAGGTCACCGGCAATCTCTATATGGCCCATCCCAAAAGGGGCCCTCAATCCTTGCTTGAAGACCTCTACAGAGAGAGAAGAGAGAGAGAGAGAGAGAGAGAGAGAGAGAGAGAGAGAGAGAGAGAGAGAGAAGAGAGAGAGAGGAGAGAGGAAGAGAGAGAGAGAAAGGGAGATGTGAGAAGGAAAAAGAGAGAGGGAGAGAGAGGAAGAGAGAGGG
>NW_025379063.1:0-12280 GCF_016433145.1 Gracilinanus agilis
CTTTCTTTCTTTCTTTCTTTCTTTCTTTCTTTCTTTCTTCCTCATTCTTACCTTCTGTCTTGGAATCAAGACTGTGTATTGGTTCCAAGGCAGAAGAGTGGCAAGGGCTAGGCAATGGGGGTTAAGTGACTTGCCCATGGCCTCGGTACATTGCTTTCAAAACTATACAGCTTATCTGTGTTGCCTTTTGAATTTCCTTCTATTCTCTTCTGTGCATAAGACCATTTTAACTCATATTTTTATACTTTTATTTATACCATTCACCTTTATCTATAATGTTCTTCCTTATCTAATCTAGTCTGAATTGCTTCAAGGCTTTCCCTCCTCCAATATATCCTCTAGATAGCTACAAAAGTGATATTCCTAAAGCATCAGTCTAAATGTTTCATTGTTATATCCAATCAACTCCACTGGCTCCCTATGACCTCTAGAATCAAAAATAAATTCTTCTATTTAGCGTTTAATGCCTTCTAGTTCCAACCTGGCTTTATAGGCATTATTTCCTTTTATAGTCAGCCAAGCTAGTTTTGCTGTTGTTTTTACACATTTACCCTTCTGTCTCGTGTCTTTGCATATACTCACCCCCCACCCCAACTTGGAATTCACTTACTCCTTATGTCCATTTCTTAGAATTTCTAGTGCTTTCAGTGGACTGCTCCTACTTCACTTCTATGATGCCTTCCTTCCCAGCTGCTGTTATTGACTCTCTCCTAAATTACCTTGTATTTTTTTTTACTATATTTACATGTGTAAATATAGTCTC
This sequence comes from Gracilinanus agilis, assembly GCF_016433145.1. Taxonomy (NCBI): domain Eukaryota; kingdom Metazoa; phylum Chordata; class Mammalia; order Didelphimorphia; family Didelphidae; genus Gracilinanus; species Gracilinanus agilis. Next base: position 764 of record NW_025379063.1, read on the forward strand.
CATATATGAAATATATACATATACACATATATAGATATTAGTTTATATTTATATAAGTACATATCTCTTCTGTATGCTGATCAGCTTGAATGACTTAACTATTATCAGCAATGTGAGGATTCAGAACAACCCTGAGATTCATGATGAAAAAGGCCGTCCACCTCCATAGAAGAAACTAATGGTGCCTGAATGCAAATTGAAGCTTATCATTTTTTGCTTTGTTTCCTTCATGAGTTTTTTTCTTGTATAAGTAACACATTTCTTCTTTCACAATATGACAAACATGGAAATATGTATTACATGATAACACATGTAAAACCTATATCATATTACCTGCTCTCTTGGGGAAGGGGAAGGAGGAGGGAAGGAGAGAACATGGATCACAAAATATCAGAAAATAATTATTGAAAATTATACCTACATGTGATTTGGAAAAATAATAACACCAAAATGGGACCAGAATTGTAAACCTAGGTGACTAGAAGGATCAATATACATTATTTATTTATTTATTTATTTATTCATTCATTCATTCATTCATTCATTCATTTATTCATTTATTTGCTCATTTATTTATTTATTTATTTACATGTTTATTTATTTTAAACCCTTAACTTCTGTGTATTGACTTATAGGTGGAAGAGTGGTAAGGGTAGGCAATGGGAGTCAAGTGACTTGCCCAAGGTCACACAGCTGGGAAGTGTCTGAGGCTGGATTTGAACCTAGGACCTCCCGTCTCTAGGCCTGGCTCTCAATCCACTGAGCTACCCAGCTGCCCCCTCAATATACATTATTGCTGGTACTGTGTACAATATTCTCTTGGTTCTGCTTTATATCAATTCATATAAGTCTTTACAGGTTTTTTTTATTGTTCTGTTTGTTATTTCTTATGGCACAATAGTGCCATAAGTGTGGGATAATCACATCCCACAGTTTGTTCAACCATTCCCCAATTGTTGGACATCCCTTCAGTTTCCAGTTCTTTACTACTACAAAAAGAACTTCTATAAATATCTTTGTACAAGTATGTCCTTTGGGATACAGATCTAATTGGATCCATGGCTAGGGCCCTTTGGACATGTTTCCAAATTGTTCTTCAGAATGGTATATTGGTTCACAGCTCCATCAACGGTGTATTAGTATATCAATTTTTCCCACATCCTCTCCAAAATCTATCATTTTCCTTTTTTTGCCATATTAGCCAATCTGATAACAGTGAGGTAGTTTCTCAGAGTTGTTTTAATTTGCATTTCTCATTTATAGCTGCACTTTTTGTGGTCATAAAAGACTGGAAAAGGAGGGCATGTCCTTCAATAGGGGAATGGCTGAACAAATTGTGGTATATGATGGTGATGAAATACTATTGAGCTATAAGGAATGATGAATCTATGGATTTCTGTAAGAACTGGAGAGACCTCCATGAACTGATGCAGAGTGAAATAAGCAGAACCAGGAGAATATTATTACAGAAACTCTAATATTGTGGGATGATCAAAGGTAATTGACTTTGCTACTAATAGCAATGTAAGGATCTAGGACAATTATGTGGGACCTATGAGAAAGAATGCTATCCACATCTGGAGAAAGAACTGTGGGAGAAGAAATCCAGAAGAAAATATGTGATTTATCATTTGTTCATATGGATATGTGATTTGGGGTTTTGGGTTTTGGTTTTAAAGGATTGCTCTTTTAAAAAAATGAATAATAAGGAAATGGGTTTGAGTGATAATATATATGTATAGCCCTACCCCCCCCCCAATAATTTGCATTTCTCTAATTAATAGTGATTTGGAGCATTTTTTCATATGACATAGTTTTTTTTTTTAAACCCTTACCTTCCGTCTTGGAGTCAATACTGTGTATTGGCTCCAAGGCAGAAGAGTGGTAAGGGTAGGCAATGGGGGGTCAAGTGACTTGCCCAGGGTCACACACCTGGGAAGTGTCTGAGGCCAGATTTGAACCCAGGACCTCCCGTCTCTAGGCCTGGCTCTCAATCCACTGAGCTACCCAGCTGCCCCCCATATGACATAGTTTTAATTTCTTCATGTGAGGCCTGCCCATTCATATTCTTTGATCGTTTGTCAATTGGGGAATGCTTTGTATTATAAATTTGACTCAGTTCTCTATATTTGAGCAATGAGACACTTGCTATAAAGATTTTTTCCTAGTTTGTGATTTGTCTTCTAATCTCAAGTGCATTGATTTTGTTTTATGCAACCCCTTTTTAATTTAATATAGTCAGAATTCTCTATTTTATAATGTTCTCTATGCCATGTTTCATCCTTGATTCTTCCCTACTCTACAGATTTGTTGCTGTTGCTGTTCATATCACATCAATACTGTCCATGGGGTTTTCTTGTCAAGGATACTGATATGGATTGCCATTTCCTTCTCTAGAAGCCAGGAGAGGTTAAGTGACTTGTCCACAATCACATATCAGTGATGGGCAAACTATGGCTCACGGGCTAGATGAAGGGGGAGGAAGGACCCTGAAATGTTCTATCCTGCTGTGCAACATTATTCCTAATCTGATGAATACCATGAGTAGGATACAATACAACTTTGAAAGAGTTGCCTTAGAAACAGACTGACAGATGAACATTTCCTTTCCTTTGGCCCCCTCTTTAAAAAGTTTGCCCATCACTGAGCCATAATTACTTGAGGCCAAATTTGAACTCGGGTCTTCCTGACTCCAGGCTCAGTGCTCTATCCATTAAACCATCTAGTTGCCTACATATTCAGGTACCAAATCTTGTTTGTACTTCTTCAGCATGTCTCATATTTGACCCCTTCTCTCTATTAACACAATTACAGGTATAGTTTAGGCACCTTTCTCCTCTTCCTTGAAATATTGTAATAGCCTCCTAATTGGTTTCTTTGCCTCTGCACTTTAATCCATTCTTCATTCAGTTGCTCAATGATTTTTCCAAAAATGTAGATCTGACCCTCCTAACCAAGACTTTTTCAGTGAACTCCCCATTGATTCTAAGGTCAACCATAAACTGTGTTCAGCACTTAAAATCCTACATCATTTGGCTCCAAAATACCTTTCAAGCCTCATTACAAATTATTCCCTTCCCTACAATCTATAGTTCAGCCAAACTAGCTTTTTAAATATTTTTTTTCCTGGTGGATTAGCCATGATTTAAGCAGCTTGCTTACTAAATGTATTTATGATTTTATCCTTTCCCAAACACACAGCAAATTTAGATTTTGGCTTAAGTCATGAGCTATTCCATTAGAAAAAAAGTCACGCAAGAAGAAAATAAGGATTTTCTACCATTTATTTTTTTTTAAACCCTTATCCTCTGTCTTAGAATCAATACTGTTATTGGGACACTTATGCATTGTTGGTGGAATTGTAAATTGATCCAACCACTGTGGAGGGCAATTTGGAACTATGCCCAAAGGGCTTCAAAAGTCTGCCTGCCCTTTGATCTAGCCATACCACTGCTGGGTTTATACCCCAAAGAGATAATAAGGAAAAAGACTTGTACAAAAATATTCATAGCTATACTCTTTGTGGTAGCAAAAATTTGGAAAATGAGGGGATGCCCTTCAATTGGGGAATGGCTGAACAAATTGTGGTATCTGTTGGTGATGGAATACTATTGTGCTCAAAGGAATAATGAACTGGAGGAATTCCATGTGAACTGGAATGACCTCCAGGAATTGTTGCAGAGTGAAAGGAACAAAACCAGGAGAACGTTATACACAGAAACAGATACACTGTGGTACAATTGAATGTAATGGACTTCTCTACTAGCAGCAATACAAGGATCCAGGACAATTCTGAGGGACTTATGAGAAAGAAGCTATCCACATCCAGAGAAAGAACTGTGGGAGTAGAAACATGGAAGAAAAACAACTGCTTGATTACATGGGTTGATGGGGATATGATTGGGGATGTAGACTCTAAGTGATCACCCAAGTATAAATATCAATAATATGGAAATAGGTCTTGATCAATGACACATGTAAAACCTAGTAGAACTGCTTATTGGCTACAGGAGGGAGGAGAGAAGAGGGGAGGGAAAGAACATGAATCATGTAACCATGGGAAAATATTCTAAATTAGTTAATTAATTAAATATTTAAAAAAAAGAATCAATATTTTGTCTGGTTCCAAGGCAGAAGAGTGGTAAGGCGCAGTTGTGGTGGGGGTAGTTAAGTGACTTGCCCAGGGTCACATAGCTAGAAATATCTGAGGCCAGATTTGAATCCAGGACCTTCAATTTCTAGGCCTGGCTCTCAATCCATTGAGTCACCTAGTTGCCCCGCATCATTCATTTTTGAGGTGGGGAAATGTGTAAATCTCAGATGTGTCCCAAAAGTCTTGAATCTTGTTATATAGAAGCCTAATATTTGGCATTCTACCAGCAGACAAGGCAAAAACCATAAATCAAATAAACAGTTATGTAATTGTGAAAGAATTTCACAGTAACAGAGAAAATAAGGCAGTAGCGTGGTTCAGTAGATAGAGCAATGAACCCAGGAGCCATGAAGAACTGAGTTCAAGTTTGGCCTCAGACTCTTATGAGCTGCATGACCCCTCAGGTGTGTTTAACCTCTGTGCCTCAGCTTTCCCATTTATAAAATGGAATAACAATAGTACCTACCTCCCAAGACTGTTGTGAGAATAAAATGGGGCAATATTTTCTTTTTAAAGTACTTTGCAAACCTTAGAACACTATATAAATGATGGCTATTAACTATTATTAGTAGGAACATTCTCAGTTCCCATAAATAGGTAAGTATATTTTCCTACAGGTTCGTGAGGGATTATAATCAATGTGTCATCTAATATTGTTTGTTTTTATTTAGTTATTTTTTTCAGTTGTATATGACTCTTCATGACCCTATTTGGGGTTTTCTTGGAAAAGATTGTAAATGGTTTGCCATTTCCTTCTCCATCTCATTTGACAGATGAAGAAACTGAGGCAAACAGTGTTAAGTGATTTGTCCAGGATCACACAACTAGTAAGTGTCTGAAGCCAAATTTGAACTCAGAAAGATGAGTCTTTCTGAAACTGGTCCCAGTACTCTATCTACTATGTCATCTAGCTGCCCCAAAGGAAGTGAGCAAAAGTTCCAAACTCAAAAAATTGCATTCTTTGACCTATAATGTATTTGTTGTCCAGTCCCTGGAACTTAATAGGTGCTTAATAAATGCTCATTGTTTGACTCATTGATCTGCAAAATGGGATAACTCTTATCCTACCAACCGCACACAGTATTTCGAGTAAGGTGTTTTGTAAGAAACCCTATATAAGTCTGAGCTTTTATTATTTTTAAACATTTTGTACAGATTATACAAATTGCCTTAAATATTTCAGGCTGAGGAACAATTGGGGGAGCGAAGTAGGTTGTAAAAATAAACCTGAATTTAACACCTATAAGAAATATTTCCTAACAAGGCTTTAATGAAAGCAAAAATAACTTTAAAGGAGTCGTATCAACCTGACATATTCCGGTTCTAAGTGCTCCCAGATTCGGCACCAGTAGCTAGGCCTAGTTTTCATTTCAGGTTGAAAAATTGCTTCCTGGATGCCCAAGAATATCTTCGAATGTTTCTTAGGGAAGGTGGATGTAACATTCAGGAAGTACTTCCAAATAATCCAATGAAAATCCTCAAACACCTATCAGCAAAGAAGCAGCTGACGAGGTGAATTATTGCTTCCATTTTTATAGCACATAAAGCTTTTCTTTCCTTTTCACCACCCTTTCAGGTAGATAGGGCAAGCATTATTATTCCCATTTTGCAGATGAAGAAATTGGGGCTCACAGAAATTAACTTGTTTTTGGTCATAGAATAAGAAAGTGTCAGGGCCAAAATTAGACCGCAGGTCTCTTGATTCCAAGTCCAGCACTTTATACTAGAATGGGGATGGTGAACCTTTTAGAGACTGAGTACCCAAACAGCAATCTTCATGGAGCATGTGAGGCCCCTGCTTTACCCCAGATAGGGAAGGGAGGAAACACCTACCTTGGGCTGCTGGGCAGAGGGATGGGTGATGTGAGAAATATCCTCAGGCTCATGTGGAGAGGGGGAAGGGAACAGCCCACTCTGGCACTCCTACCATAGGTTTACCAACATGGTACTAGAACATGTTTCCATTCAGACATAGAGAAGCCCCTTCCTCTATTATATAGAGTCCTCAGAAGAGCTGGTTTCATTCAAAGTACTTTTGGGGTGCATATTCAGACAAAATAATAAATAGTACCTGAGCCCCTATTAGTGCATTTAATTTTTGTTAAATCAGTGAAAGGACACAATGTGAACAAAAAGTATTTAATGAAGTAACATGGTAATAAGATTTGAAATAGAATGTTTATCTTTTCCCACATCAATAGTGTGCTCTTTCCCACAAACATGCACACAACCAGCAGGGAAGAGTTAACATTCATAGGCATCATACATGAAGAAAACATGTGAAAGGACAATTCACACCTTTGACACTGCAGGACTATTGATGATTCTGGTGATATTGCTATGTTTTTCACTCTGCATCTCTGATGGGTGTGTTGCTGCTTTGATCACTAAGGTGGTGGCAGTGGATAGAGCACTGAATATGGTGTCAAGAAGCAAGACCTGAATTCAAATCTGGCCTTAGACACTAACTGTGTGACCCTGAGCAAGTCACTTAAACTGTCTCAGTTTTCTTATCTGTTAATGGAAATAATAATAACTATGATTACTATCCAGGGTTGTTGTGAAGATCAAATGAGATAATATTTATAAAGCACTTTGCAAATCTTATAGTGGTATATAAACATTAGTTATTGTTATTTATCATTAATGGTCTTATTTATTTATTCACCATCATTTATTTATTTATTCATTCACTTATTTATTTATTTGTTTGTTTGTTTATTTATTATTAATGATTTTATTCCTTACTTAGCACTACATCTCTGCTGTGCCTACTTCTCTTCCAGCTTATCGCTTTGGCAAGCTTTGCAGGCTTTATATTCTACTCTGGTATACTCATCTTAGTTGAGTTATTGCAACAGTTTGCCAGGGAATAGTGTCTAAGATGGTTTGTTCTTCAGTCAGAGCCACTTCACCAGCTAACAAACGCTAGGCAGAGTAGTCTGGGCTAAGATAAGGTTCTTCCTTTTCAACTCCTGAGTCTGAGTTGGGGATCAAAACTTTCTTTTACAGATACTCTGACCCATTCCCAAGATCCTTCTGAATTCAATCTAAAACAAATTTTTTTATTATATATTTCTGCCAGTAGTGTAAGCCTATGATTTTGTTGATATATATATATATATATATTTAAATTTAAATCCTTACCTTCCACCTTGGAGTCAATACTGTGTATTGGTTCTAAGGCAGAAGAGTGGTAAAGGCTAGGCAATGGGGGTTAAGTGACTTGCCCAGGGTCACACAGCTGGGAAGTGTCTGAGGCCAGACTTGAACCTAGGGCCTCCTGTATCTAGGCCTGGCTTTCAATCCATTGAGCCACCCAGCTGCCCTCTGTTGCTATATTTTTTTCCCAGCAAAAGCCTCATTCTCCATATAATAGCACAGGTGATGATTTTGGGGCGTGGGAACTGGGAAATCTACTTCTGTGAGTAGTGGGTGATTGCTGGACTTCTTAAAAGGCAGCAGACAGCAGCTGATGTTATGAAATTGGTCCAACCCATTCTGTAGCGGCAAACTGAGGTGCAAAGCATTTTTAAATGAAAGCAGGAAGGGTTCTCCAATGAAGGAGCCAATGAGCTCATGGTGGTTCTCTAGAGACCTGGGTTCTTTTCCTTATGAATGAACTCTCCATGGTCTGATTAGTTCAAGGATGACATGGTGTGTCTTTTCAACTATATGCTGCACATCCAAAAATTCTTGAAGTCTTTCTCTTTTTCCAAAATGTGCTCCTTCCAGAGACCAAAGCCCTTGATAAAGCCTTAGAAGCAAAGAGATTAATGCCCTGACACATCAAATAAATTCTACTAGAGCAGAACCTGAAGTCCATTAATTTTTAAAAATATTAGAACTCTATTTTAATATAGTTTCCTTTGTAATCGTATGCATTTCATTTTATGCATTTTGAAAACAGAATAAAATTCCTCCAGTCTTCCAAAGGAATCCAACTCATAAACAAAGTTAAGAATCCCTATTAGAGTCATAGGATAATTGCATTTTAGAATTGGAAGATATTATTAAACATCATCTAAGTCAGGAGTTCATAATATTTTATTTTGGCTTCTGAACCCCTTTGGCAATCTGGTGAGTCCTGTTTTGTTTAGAAAAACATTCATAATCAAAGGAAATTATAAACTTCAATTTAAAATTAGTGAAAAGAAAGATCCCCCCATTCAAGTTCATAGACCCACTAAAATCTATCGATACATCCTGGGGGGGGCAGGGAAGAGAAGGTGGTACATGCATCCCATGTTAAACATCTCTGATCTAATAGAAGCTCTTTGAACTCCTGTAACATGAGGATCCCTTCGACCATGCCTGACAGATGGTAATTCAGCCTCAGCTAGAACATTTCAAATGATGGGAAACTCACTCCTGTTTGAGGCAACTCATTCCATTATTTGGCAGTTCAATTTATAGGAAAGTTCTTGGTATTTAGTTATTAAAATTGAACTCCCTGTATTGTCTATATAGTAGTTTCAGTTTTTCCAAATGAATTTACTCAAAGATAATCTGCCTTTGAACCTGTTTGTAAACAAGCATTTTTTTTTCAGATGACATTTCATTGGATGGCCAATATGGTACCTCCTGACAGTTGACACTTTGGGAGGACCATGACATCTGAGAAATGGCAAGTGTCTGGAGCCCTTAGTCTGAAGTATAGCTTCAATGACTGATCTAAAGTTATGATTCTAAGAAGTCTTGGCTGAATTCCTCACTTTCTCTCTTTCCAATAATTATTGCTTTGCTGCTGGTGCCTTTGTTAGGATTATTGGCAGCAGCTCCTGCCTCCCTAGAGGCCCCACTTGTACACAAACACAAAGACTTGTGATCTCCCTGCTTTTGTGTGCTGGCCATTGAGAGGTACTGATGCCCTTGTTAGGGCTACTGGCAACAGCTCCTGCCTTCCTGCTTCACAGTTCAATTGCTTTATTTCCATGATGATGATAGTATCACCCCAATGCAGAAGCTACTTCATTCATCTCTTCTATTACCACACAAAGTTACAATTCATTCTCCATGTCTGTGGGACTTTTTAATCATGGGGCTGCTATTCCTTTGAACTAGAGGGAGGTCTGGATAGTGGCAATATCTTCAACCAAACGTGACCTGGCCAGAAATTCAGCTTCTTTTCCTATAATAGCTAGCATGTAAAGCATTTCGTGTTTTAAGATTTGCAATTGTTCTATGTTTGTTACCTCCTTTGATCATTATAATAACTCTGGGAAGTTGGTGCTGTTATTCCCATTTTACAGATGAGGAAACTGGGGCAGATAGAGGTGAAGTGTCTTGTCCAGGGTTATACAACTAATAAGTATCTGAGGCCAGAGATGACCTAGTAGGTAATAACAGTTTACCATATTATGGAGAGTGGATTTGCTCCCTTTATTCTCCCACGGACTCATTGGCATGATAAAATTAATGTGGATTTCCCTCCTAGAGGACATGCATCAATTCTGACCTTTCTATTGCTATTTTGTTCATTCACAAAGCACTCCCTGGGCTGTGAGTGATGGAGCAAAGCCCCATGCCACAGGAAGGGAAATCTCACCATATTGTTGTCAGAATGGATAAACACAGGAGCACATGGCCTGGAAGGACTCCAGTTCTTATGGTCCAGTTGAGCTCAAATGGACTCTGCTCCTGGTTAGTCATTGACACAGGCTAATGAAAGGCTTTTGATAATTCAAGTTCATACATGAATCTGGAGATCCCGGCACTTTGGTAGGAGGGCTTCTAGGGAATCAACTTCTATTTCTTGTCCTTCTTGTCCATCATTCTTTCTTTCATTCTCTCAAAGCATTACATACTGTCTCACTTAAAGGTGTGATGTCCTTCAGGACCAAGTTGACTGCCGAGGAATGGCAGACGCACAAACGATTCCCAGTATGCTTTGGGTTAATGGATTATATTGTTACATGTTAGAAGAAGGGACTTTGCACAGTTGAGGGTCCTCTCCTGGGTCTTAGCACAGCAACGAGGCATAATACCAGTGACTATTTTCAAAGAGTTTAGAGATGAGTCAGGACCATCCTACATTGACAGGCTCCAATTCTGCTTCAGTGTGCATGTCTCTAAGGGCAAATGCATAGAATTTCAGAGTTGGAAGGGACCTTAGAAGTCATATTGTCCATTTAGTAACTAAATAACTAAGCAAGGATCCCCTCTATGACTTAACCAACAAGCAATCAGTCATTCAACCTTCAATGATATAGTAAGCATGCTACCTTTCTCAGCAGCTCCATCTATTTTAGACATTTCTTCCTATTAAAAAGTTTATGTCATGAAAGGGAAGTTTGCCTTTATTTAGGTCTGCATAAAATTGTTTCTGGTTCTACCAACAGGGGTCAAGTGGAGCAAGCCCAATCCTACTTTCATATCTCAACCTTTGGAATACTTGAGGAAAGCTATCATGGCTCCTCGGGTTTTTTTCTTCTTCAGGCTAAATGTTCCCATGGAAGGCCATTAAAATAGCAGGATCCAAGTGCTGGAAGGAGCCTCTGAGATTTATAACTACCTTTTCCTGCACAGAAAACTCTTCTTCTACTCTAGGGAGCTCAGCATTTCATAACAGGGCTCCTTCCATGACTATTGTGGTTGATTCCATTCTAGTCTTATTTGTTTTATTCATTCGCTTATTTGCTTATTTGCTTATCTATCTATCTATCTGTCTGTCTGTCTGTCTGTCTGTCTATTTATTTAAAAGCCCTTATCAGAATTCTGTCCTGGAATCAATACTGGTTTTGGTTCTGAGGCAGAAGAGTGGAAAGGGCTAGGCCAGTGATTCCCAAAGTGGGCACCACCGCCCCCTGGTGGGTGCTGCAGTGATCCAGGGAAGCGGTGATGGCCACAGGTGCATTTATCTTTCCTATTAATTGCTATTAAATTTTTTAAAAATTTAATTTCCAGGGCACTAAGTAATATTTTTTTTGGAAAGGGGGCGGTAGGCCAAAAAAGTTTGAGAACCACTGGGCTAGGCAATGGGGGCTAAGTGACTTGTACAGAGTCACTCAGCTAAGAAGTGTCTGAACCCAAGACTTCCCATCTCTAGGCTTGGCTCCTAATCCACTGAATCACCTAGCTGCCTCCATCTTCTTTGTTTTAAGCTTATTCTCTAATCTTAGTCAACTGAAAATACTCTATCACACACATATCATTACTATCAGGTAAAAACCTTTTTTAAAAATAGATCCTGCAATGAAAACTGTAATAAATAAAATGAATAATTTTATAATAATCATAACAACAAAACCATATGTTATACCAATATAATATAATATATTACAATATTAATATAACAACATATTAACTTAATATATTACAATATAATAATATATTGCATTATGATATACTAACATAATATAAAT
>NW_025379064.1:0-2229 GCF_016433145.1 Gracilinanus agilis
GAGAGAGAGAGAGCGCAAGAGTCTGGAGTTTTTCTAGTTCTGCCCACTATTGGGGAACGGCTGATAAAGGTGGTCCCTGGATGCTCTGTCCAGAGCAAGGCTGAGGGACTCATGAGAAAGAAAACTAGCCACATTCAGAGGAAGAACCGTGGGAGCGGAAACGCAGAGGAAAAACAACTGCTTGAACACATGAGCTGATGGGGATATGATTGGGGACGTAGACGCTAAACGATAACTCTAGCCCAACTATCAATAATATGGAATTAGGTCTTGATCCATGCTACATGTAGAACCCAGTGGAATTGTGCGTTGGCTAAGGGAGGTTAGGGGAGTTTGGGGGAGAGAGAAAGAACATGAAACATGGAACTATGGGAAAATATTCAAAAAAATTAAAAAAAAAAAGAAAGAATGGATTCTGGGCAGGCATGGGAGGACATGGACAAGTCAAAGGAGAGGGAAATGAGAAAAGCCAGGAAAACGGTGAGCAGAAAATGACCCAAATGGAGCGCTGACTCATCATGGTGGCCAGAGCCTGAGAAAACATACTTCTCTCCCTTCTTGACAGAGGTGGGGATCTAGGGGTGCTAAATGCTGCCAGTCACAGTGGTTGTGTGGCTTGGCCAGACTCACCCGCTTCTTTCTCCTTTTCTTTGTTACACGGGACACTCTCCAGCTCATGGATATCTTTCCCTGACGAGGGCACCCGGAACAAAGTCCCCAGCTCCAGGTGTGCTCGAGCAGGGCAGAGGTCTGAGGGATGGGCGGCCCTCCTGAGGCCTGGAAATGAGCCTGCTGCTGCCTCACCAAGAACTTCAAGATCACTAAGGCTCTTTATTCAGCCAAACTGCAATTGTGCCTGCTCTGTTTCACTTTCTGCTTAAGTTGCTTTTTGGGCCCACAAGCCAGTCTTTACATTTATCCCAACTACCTTGCCTCTGATTCAGTTCAACTCCACAGTCTAGCCAGCAGACTATCATTTGGCATGGAAGCTAACCCCACTCAGCTCTGTGCCTTCTGGCCAGTTACTGAGCTTTGGATCCAGGCCTTATCTAGACCCAAAGATCCAGCAGCACAGAACCAACTCGGTCCCAAGGGCAGCCTCTTTCCTCACATTAGTGACTCATAGTCCTGGGTCTTCCAGCTGGGACTCCAATCTCATCTCCCATCATTTGTCTGACCCATCTCCTCTTGTGCCACCATCACCTCAAAATCCAAATGCATCTCCCCTCACAACCCAGTGGTGATGCATCCACTGCCCTCATTTCCAAGGCACATAACTTTGGGGGAGCCACTCCTCCTCCCTCAGTTTACCACCAAGTCCTTCAAGACCCATCCCAGCCCCCAGTCATCCCTCATGCTCTTCCTCTCTGCCGCCCTCTTCACGTCTGCTCACAGACAGGCCCCCAACTCCTTTCACTCCAAGAGTCCTTCACTTGAACCTTCTCGATCACCCAGTTCCCAGCCTGCCTCTTCCCCTCCCACTTGTCCTGGCAACCTCCTTCACTCTCATAGTGTGCAGACACTAGTCTAGTCTACCTTTGGTCTCAACCCCTGCCCTCCTGGAAGCCTCAGCAGCACCACCCTGGATGCATCCAGAATGGCAGCTCACCCAAGGCTGAGCTCCTTTTCTCCCAGGCCTAGAGGATGGCCATGGCCTCCTCACAGACCTCCCTGTCTCCATTCTCTTCCTTCAAATGTACCCTTCAGACCCTGCCAGAATCCACTTTTTTCTGCATAAACTGCTCATGCCTTGTCTGCATCGATGCATTAACATCATTCGTTCAACTTGACTCAAACAACAGCCACCTTGGTTCAAGCCATCATAATTTCCAGAAAGGAAAGGAGAGAGGAAGGCAGGAAGGAAGGCAGGAAGGAAGGAAGGCAGGAAGGCAGGAAGGAAGGAAGGGAGGAAGGCAGGAAGGAAGGAAGGAAGGAAGGAAGGAAGGAAGGAAGGAAGGAAGGGAGGAAGGCAGGAAGGAAGGAAGGAAGGAAGGAAGGAAGGCAGGAAGGCAGGAAGGCAGGAAGGCAGGAAGGCAGGAAGGAAGGAAGGAAAGTAGAAAGGAATGAAGGAAGGAAGGAAGGAAGGAAGGCAGGAAGGAAGGAAGGAAGGAAGGTAGGATGGAAGGTAGGATGGAAGGTAGAAAGGAAGGAAGGAAGGAAGGTAGGAAGGAAGGAAGGCAGGAAGGAAGGAAGGAAGGTAGAAAGGAAAGAATGAAGGCAGGAAGGAAG
>NW_025379065.1:0-1612 GCF_016433145.1 Gracilinanus agilis
AAGAGAGAGAGAGAGAGAGAGAGAGAGAGAGAGAGAGAGAGAGAGAGAGAGACCTTCCCTCAATAGGGCTGGGAGAACCGTAAAAAGATGTGATATGGTAAATATGTAAAAGTTTAATGTTAAAAAGGTTGTTTTAAATTTTAGGTAAAGATTTTCGTTTCAAATTTTAACAGAGTAGTAAACCTCACTTGGAGAACAATAACATGATCTCTTTACTCTGAGAAGTCAAATCCAGAAGATCAGCTTCCCAATGTTGCTCTTGAGAAAAGTGAGAAAAGGTGAAGTAAACACAGTGTTCCTGGCTGATCTGTAGTTCTTTTTTTCTTTTTTCTCCTGAAAATAATAAAGCAGAAAACCAACAATTAACTGAAAGTACTGAACTTTCTTAAGGTCCAACAAATACACAGAAATGCCGTTTGTGTGATTTTTTTACTTAGCAAATACCGGCTTTGATTTTGTTTTACTGTCTATAAAATCTCAAAATTGGATGAAAACTTTTCTGTAGAAAATTGCTTTAATAAGTTGTGACTGAACTTCTCAATCATGGTTTCTCCCTGCTCTGTAATCTCTCTCTGATAATAGGGAGAGACAGAAGGGCTTCTTTTAAAAGCAGCTGAAATATGTGGCTGGGACCCAGGAGTCCTTATTTTCTGGCCTGTTTTCCCGGAGGATCCACTTATCTTCCATTTAGAGAATGTCCCTTAGGCAAGAATAACAAGATAGAGGGAAACACCCCAAAGGGTGCAAATGTTTCCATGTTGGAGGAGAGGGTTAAATTAGGGTAAATCTAGGGTGCAGACTGGAGGGAAGACAGGGATGCCTGCCAAGTAATTTGGGGGATGTGGGAGAGGGATATGTTTGGGAGAATCAGGAGGGATGCAGGGTCTGGATGGCCTAGTTTGGAAGATGAGTGTAGCAGAAGGCAAAACTAGAAAAAGGCAGGAGACTGGCTCAGAAGGAGGAGGATCTGAGGCCCATAGCAGAGAGGGAGGGAAGGGGATTCTGGGAGGAGGAGCCTCCTAGATGGCCAGCCTGGTGGGTGATGGCCCAGGTGGAATTTGAGCCCTGGGGGGCCTGGGAGGAGTCTAGAGTAGAAGCAAGGGATTCCAATGGCCCAGGCATTTTGGGGGCCAGGGTAGGGCCCTTGAGGCTGGGAAGACCCACCCAGAGTAGAAAACCTGAACCATTGGAGCTGAGATCAAGCTTCCTTCGTTCTCTGGATCTGCAGGGATTAGTCTTACTTCTCTTGTGAAAGCCGTGACTCTACCTTCTTCCCTTGCAAAAGAGATCCCGCTGCCTTCTGGAAGCCAGTCCTGTGCATGCAGGTCTAGGTAGGTCTGAGCCAGGCAGCCATGTGGCACTCGGGTTCTGCTGGCTGCCTTTTCCTCCCTGTCTGACCTAATGGTGACAGTCCACTGAGGCTGACGGGGGCCTTCCTACCTCCCCCACCTGGCTCTCTGGCCAGCTCTCCTTTGCTGTTTCTTATCCAGGTTCCCCTCCACATCCCAACAGTCCACAGACACTGCCCTCAGGGTGACCATTGGGTCACACTTCAGAGCTATCTCATATAGACTCAGGAGCACTTCCTCTAACCTCCCCACCAAGACCCAGG
>NW_025379066.1:0-1481 GCF_016433145.1 Gracilinanus agilis
CCTCACCCTGTGAATTATTCTTCTGATTACTATAGTAGTGAATACTATAATAGTCAATAGAGTTCACTACAGAGAATTATTATACATAATATTTCTCTACGTAGGAATACAGATAATTAGATATCACTGAGGTCCTTAAAAAGGCAAATTTAAAAATTATAAGTTTTCTTTCTTTCCTCTCTGTATCTTATTAACTTTTCATGTTTCTCTCGATTTTTGTGGTTGGATATCAAACTTTCCATTTAGCCCTGGTCTTTTCTGTGCAAATACCTGGAATTCTTCAATTTTGTTGAATGTCCATACTTTTCCCTGGAAATATATAGTCAATTTTGATGGGTAGTTGATCCGTGGTTGCAGGCCCAGCTCTCTTGCCTTTCTGAATATCATATTCTAAACCTTGCGATCTTTTAGCATGGTGGCTGCCAGATCCTGTGTGATCCTGATTGGTGCTCCTTGATATTTGAATTGTCTCTTTCTGACTTCTTGTAAGATTTTTTCTTTTGCTTGGAAACTCTTGAATTTGGCAATTATATTTCTGGGTGTTTTCTAATCTGGGTCAAATGTCGCGGGTGTTCTATGGATCCTTTCAATGTCTATATTGCCCTCTTGTTGTAGGACTTCAGGGCAATTTTGCTGAATAATTTCTGTTATTATGGAGTCCAGGTTTCTATTAATTTCTGTTTTTTCTGGAAGACCAATTATTCTCAAATTGTGTCTTCTAGGCTGGTTTTCTTGGTCTGTCACTCTCTCATTGAGATATTTCATGTTTCCTTCAATTTTTTTCAGTCTTTTGACTTTGTTTTATTTGTTCTTGTTGTCTTGAGAGATCATTAGCTTCTAATTGCTCAATTCTAGCCTTTAGGGGTTGGTTTTTGGCTATAATATTTAGGTTTTCGGCTATAATCTTCTGGTTTTCGGCTATAATCTTCTGGTATTCCTTTTCAATCTGGTCATTTCTGGTGTTCAATTTGCTTACCAGTTCATTTGGTTTCTGAGCCTCACTTTACAATTGCAAGATTCTACCTTTTAAACTGTTATTTTCTTGCCAGATCTCTTCCATTTTCCTCAAAATCCCAGTTTTGAACTCTTTCATAGCTTGTTAGGAGTTTTCCTTATTTGAAGAGGGTCCGGATGCTTGTTTGTTCTCCTCCTCTCTTTGCTCAGCTGTCTGGATTTTCTCTGTGTAAAAGTTGTCGAGTGTTAAAGACTTCTTTTTCTTGTTTTTAATCTTTCTCTTCTGAACTTCCTGAGACTGGGTAGCCCTCATTAGCCCAGCAGCTTCTCAGGTTTATCCTCGTGTTCAGGGTCTGTCCGCAGTCTTTTGGCTCCTGAGGTCTGAGTTCTGGTTTTTTTCCAAGGTCAAGCCCCCTGGTGACCCCCTTGCTTGATCCCGGCCGGAGGTTCCTTTACAAGTCTCAGGGCGCTGCTTCCACAGTCGTATACCCGTCTGCACTGGTTCCCCACTCAGGGTTTCAGAGCTT
>NW_025379067.1:0-2761 GCF_016433145.1 Gracilinanus agilis
TGATTTTATCTCTATCAGCATGGCTTTTATTAAAATACTATTCTCCCTTTTGATATCAGCCTTAATTATTTTTAATAATAACAGTTTGGCAAACCAGAAGGTCGAAATTCGAACCCTAAATTTTCTAGATAGCCTAAGAAGAAGCCCTCCACGTGTTCCTCTAAAGGCCTAATTTAGGCACCCCCCACCCCCACCCCCCACAGGCTCTCCACGTGGGTATTTTTTTTCTAAATACTGACCTAAGCTTTTCTCTAGCCCCAAGCCCATGTTTCCATGTGGGCGCGCTAGTATTTACGCTTCAAACAGGAAGTAAAAATTCCAAACTTTCTTGAGCTTATTAAACTCAAACTCGGGGGAAGAGATTCACCCTGTACCTGCTCTGAACTTTGAACTAAGAGAGCAGAGACTGATTATATGGACCCTGAATTTTCAACTTTAAAATGGGACCAGAGGTGGATTTTAAAACCTCAGAACTGAGGGTTTTAAAAAGATTTCGTATCTTACTGCATTTTGCTGATAGTTTCGTGAATTAATTTTGTTTATTTTGTTGATTTTCCTGTTGCACTGAATCATTTTACGTTAATGAAGTTTGTGGCTGCTAGATTAATTCTGTTTATGATTTTATTGTAACTCCCAAATAATGAGAAAAATCTATTAGGACCGGTAGAAGAGGTTTTTTGACGGTATAGCTTGATATCTGGTACTCACATTATATTTCCTAATTTATTTCAGGTTTCATTTTTACTGTAATCAAAAACAATGCTGTGTGTTCTCTTACCATTTGAACATCTTACACATTTTTAAAGTTGTAAATTGCTTTATGTATACTGGATTTATAGGAGCACATGTCTTTTAAGTTTTTATTCTGTCTTGGTAATTGTATAAAATCTTGGAGAGTTTGATGCCTGCCTTGAGATTTAAATTGTAATATTGTGAGAGGTCTTTTAAAAATTTGCTTTAGATGCCTAGTATCCTTCTGTATAAATGATAGGTTTTTATGAATTTATTTTAAAGAATTGTGGTCTTAAAGGATAAGCTTTATATATTTTATTGTGAAGAATTGTTGTCTTATATATTTTTTTGATATTAGTCTATGTTTTAGCCTCTTTTATCAGAAGGGTCTAGAATTCTTGAGGATAATTTAGACCAGAAGTGTTTTTTTTTTTTTAATATCAGATTTTTATATGGAAGCAGTAACAGAATTTGTTGAGAAACTCTTAGCCAAGGTTTACAAGTTGTAACAAGTATGTGATTTTTTTTAAACATTGTTTATTGTTTTAAAATGTGTTATTAGAAATTAGGGTACTCTATTTGAATGTGCATTTTGAATCTGCTATTACACTCATAGAAAATCTCATTTTTGAGTAAAAAAAACATGTCACTAGTTCTAAGCTATATATATATTTTTTTTTTTTTTGATTTTTTTAAAACATTTTTTTTAATTAGAGCAATTGATTTTTCCTTTTTCTCATCTTGTACCGGAAGTACATATATAATCATTATGTATCTCTTTTTTTTTTTTTTTTTTAATTTTACAGTGATATAAGCTTAATGCAAACACCTGAAGAGCCTTGAGACTAATGCCTCTCTGATTCCAGGAGAAATGCCGAGCCACATAGTCACAGAGATTTGACTGAGAATCTGCATGAATTGCAGGAGTTATATGCCAATACTTGAAGGGCTTGAAACTTCGGTTTGAGTTTTGGAGTCAGCTTTTCTAACGCTTAGAAGTTCAATCCCCTTCAACTTAAATTCCTAGTGAAGCACCTAAGATTGGCTATTATTTTATGACTCATTTCCCTGAGAAGGTGCAGGAAAAAATCAGATCAAAGAAAGGCATTTCCCTTATTCCTCTATATATAGAGAGAAAATGGCAATTTTTCTGTAGTCCTGGCCCTGAATGGGTAATTGCAAACTGCTTAAATCACTTTAATTAGGCCTTGATTCAAAGGCCTGTTATAAGTTTATTTTCCTTATATTTATTTTGCACATTTTACATTTCATTCACAATAATTTTTTCTGCTTTTTTTTAAAATTTTATTCTTTTTATTTATTTATTTATTTTGCCAATTAATTTCATGCACCCCCGTGACTCACTCAGCCATGCATCTTTGGCTGACCTTTTCTGGGGAATAATGTGTTATTTAAAATTTTCCTCAGGGGGGTGTGTGTTAAGTTTTTATGATCATAATGTCTGAATTATTATCTATAATGCAAGTTAATTTTTACTCCTTTAGGAGTAATCTCAGGGGGGTAATGTATCATTCTCAGAAAAAAATGTATGTTTTGTAATCTATAATGTAAAGTTTAAATTCTTTGAGAATAATTTCAGGATAAGGATTGTACCATCCCCCCAGAATCCAGACGACTGAACCTGTTTGGTGGAGGTATCAAAAGATGCCTGAAGAGCCTTCACTGGATCATGAAGACCCAAATTTCAACTTTGGGGCGCAGTTGATCTGAACTATGGGGGTTGAACCAATAGAATGCATTTATTTTAAATGGACACTCTTATGCCAGTGGGGGACTACCCCAAAATTGGCTTTTTGTCAATGCAGCTAGCTTTTGTCCTCTTTTCTTTTGGTTTAAGATCCACTGAAAAAGACCAGTCTTTTTCAACGGATCTCAGGGGATAATGTGTTATTTAAAATCACTTGGGATACTTGGAACTACATTTCCCATGATCCCCAATGGGTTTCCTGTTTTGGATTACTTATTCAAGGTGAGGGACTGTTTTAAATAGGGGGAAGTGACTTTGAAC
>NW_025379068.1:0-9062 GCF_016433145.1 Gracilinanus agilis
GATTCCACGTACCTTCCACGCTGTGCCCTGTTGTGGGGTTCCTCCGTTCGTCTGGACTTGTTTTTATGTCCCCTTGAGGAGTTTTGTGTGTTTCGGTCAGGAGAGGTTTAGAGCTGCTTCTTACTCTGCCGCCATCTTAACTCGGAACTCAAGTGTTCTAGTCTTGAAGGATGAAGTGGTGTTGGGGACATGATGAAGAACTCCAAAAGAACTCAGCGGGGTAGGAAATGAAGGCAAATCTGCATGATGTAGGAGCAAATTTTTGGTTAAATCTACCACTTGTTTAGGGTTCTACTTGATTATGGATTCTTGGTGAGGCTGCCACTGTCTCCTGGCATGATCAAAAAGATTGCTGCAAAATGCTTGGCACCTGAGTTCGGCACCTCTACTTTACTTTGGGTGCTGCTTAGCCTTCCGATTCTGTCTTTTTGGGCCAGTGGCCCAGTTTCCTGTCACCAGTTGAAGCTGCATCAATTTCTGAAGCCTTTTAATTCCTGTATGTGGAAGATTATTCTTATTCCCACTGTGTCCTAGTGTGTAGTGTGAAGTTTCAGTGACAGATGGGGATTGAAATAATGCACAGAAGGTGTCAATAAAGTCTTATTTTGTTTTAAAGTAATAAAGGATAAGGCTTTTTAAAAAGACATAAAAGCCATAGTAAACTTACTGGGGACCACGAGTTGTTAGGAATCTTGATGGTACAAAAAATTAGAAAAGTAATTGAATGGAGAAAATAAGTTATTTTTCAGTTTCTTGTTTTAGACAAGAAATATGAAATGATATGACTGAAGGCCTTGTTGTTGGAGGCATCATTCATTTACATCAAATGCCTTCCTTGATGTCTTTTATTGATATATTTCAGACAAGTTTCTTCTTAATCTTATTTGAAATAATTGAGGAGTTAACAGTAATGTGAATAGCCTTTCTGGGTTGATGCATAAGTCATTATTTAAATGGAATTGCACCAATCCATATCTGTATGAATCTTAAGACATTTGGCACACACAGTTATCAAACAATTTACATTTTACTTGAAAGCATTTACACAGTAATAAAAACGAAGTAGGTGTATTTGTGAACAAAGAAAAACTTAAATGAAAATATTAGGACTACAAGTATAAATTTATTTTTAACCAAGATCCATGATTAAAATTAGAAGTATTTAGGTCAAATTTTTATGGTAAAAGCTGATCTATAAGAGTATAAAAATATGATTTGCTTTTTAAATAACAATTATGAATGATATCTACTGGTAAAACTACAGATCTTATATGTGTATCTCAGTGCAACTGAAACATAGCATGGGCAATTCATGTCTGTCCTTAGAGAAAACCAAAAGAAAAAAGACTTCTGTTGATTAAAGGTGGAAATGTCAAATAAAAAAACATAACTGCAGTTTTAAGTGCTTTTATAGTGCAACTTGGAGCTTTGCCCAGTGGTACTTTTTAAAAAGCAAAACAAAAAAACAACCCTTGCCTTCTTAGTATCAATTGTAAAACAGAACAGTGGCAAGGTTTAAGCCATCAGGGTTAAGTGACTTGCCCAGGGTCTCATAGATGGGACCTTGACCATCTGATGCCTCGATTTGTACCCATGTCCTCTTGATTCCAGACCTGGTGCTCTCTTCACTCTACTACCTCACTATCTCTCTGCAGCATCTCTTAATGCTTTGTCTAGAAGCCCTGTGATCAAATGAAAAAAAGGTTCCGTACAAGGGTTACAATGATAGATGCAACATTGATCTTCTTTTTAAATTTGAGCTTCTTGTGAGTAGTGATACTGTTCTTCATGTTTGTATCCCCAGTGACTAGAGAAGTATCTGGCTTATGTAGCATATGTTTAATATAAACTAATTGATTGATTAACTTAATCAAAACTAATATGACAAAAGGCAAGGATGTGTTGGTAGTTTAGTAGCAGAATCGAAAGAGCTCTAGTCTTGGAGGCAGCAAAACCTGATTGCAAATCTGGCTTTCCACACTAACTAGCTGTGTGCCTCTGATCAAGGTACTTAACCTCTGCTTTCCTCAGTTTCCTTATCTGTAAAAGGGGAACAATGACAACAATTAATTTTGTGGGTTGTTGTGGGAATGTGAGAACAATTATAAAGCTCTTAGCACAGTGCTTGGCACATCGAGCTATTGTACAGTGCTTTACAACAAAGCACTTTGCAAAAATTATTTCATTTTATCCTTATCATAGTCCTGGGAGATGGGTGCTATTAGCCTAATTTTACAGATGAGGAAACAGGTCCATTAGTTAAGTAATTAACCCAAAAGTCATATAGCTGGTGAATTTATTTCTGAGGCTATAGTTAACTCAAGTCTTTGCAACTCCCAGACCAGTGTAAGTGTGGAATTGGGGTAAATCAAGGATCACTAAGCACTCATCTTGGAAGGGACTGGTAGCCGACCCCAGGGAACTCCGAGAGACTTCAGTTTGGGAGGGGCCAACAGCAAGAGGAGTTTGGTAAAAATTCTGAAGATTCTAACCTGTCAACGGCCAACTGCCAAGGACTCCTGAGAGAACATTCAAGTTTCGGTTGGGCTTGGGGTGGATGGTTTTGGGTGGCGGGGAGGTTCTGGACAGGAATTTAGCTCTTCTGAACCCAAAATTCAGGGGCAACCTGGAGATTTCAACAGCAAAACCTTTCTACTGACTTCATTGCCAATGAAGAAGAAACTGAAAGAGTTGTGCTCCAAAATTGGCCTTAGTGCCCAGACTATGGAGGGAGCAGGCATTTGAGGGACCTTTCCTTGATCTCTCTTATATCCTTTCCTTGCAATTATTCCCTTGTTTGTTAGATAGTGTTAAGGATAGGATAGTGTGAGGGGAGGGAGAGTCAGTTTCTGAGTCAAAGCTGCAGAAGAAACCAGAACTGCTCTCTTGTTGTGCGGTTCACAGTTGATAGAGAAATTATCCCTGTACCCTCCTTCCTCAAAATCCTCAAACATCCCTAACTCTGTTATTCTGAGTTCCCTCTTCCTTATAATAAATCTTCATTAGTTTATTAGTGGTATAACTAACAGGAATAAATAAAATAACATAACAGGAATAAAATAATAGGAATAACTAACTAACTAGTTTATTAGTGGTAGTTTGGGGCTGTTACTTGGAGGGGAAGAAGACTGATCTTGTGGCTGAAGGGAAGACGAATACCAAACACCATCTTGAAGGGCAAAGCGACTAGAACTTAGGAGTGTGGAGGCTTGTCTCAGCATTACTGGCACTGAGGGTGGGATCCAATCCCCTAGGGTCACAACTGAACCCCAACACCTTCCTTCAACATTCCCAATATAGCTTTGCCAGTTGGGAACCTTTTTGAGTTTATTTCCTCATAGGTCTTCCCTGGGGTGTGGACGAGTGATAGTTGATCTGGCCCTTTGAAAGCTAAGAAGGGGGGAAGCTAGATACTCACCCCATTTACCATCAATATCTGTCTGCTGGGCTGCTGAGGGAATCAAGCCAAGCTTGGTTTTGTTGAAACACATCTAATATATGGAGGGGAGTTGAAAAGGCTTGCCAGATAATAGAGGGCTTTGACTCTCAGGACCAAATGTATATCCTTGTTCTGGTTGACAATGCAGAATTGTAGCATGTTTTTGAACTGAGAACTCCTCTGGCAGATCAGTGGATCAAGAAAATTACTCACCCAAATAGTGAAGTGAGCAAAGGGGCACCCATTATAATGGCTGTTTGCCGTAGTCTAAGAGACATGAGGGCCTGAATAATATCAATATTAATGAGAGGGATGAAGCCAGATTAGATTTTAAGACAGAATTTTTGGGATTTGCCAACTGATTAAGTGTGGAGGGAAGAGAAAAAAAGAATTTAGTTTCTCCTTGAATTCCTCCAGGGACAAATTTACCTGGTTCCTGAGGACATTCATTCCAGCATTAGACTGTTCCATTCCGAAGTTCTTCCTTATATTGAGCTTAAAAGCACCTTCTTAGAGGGAGAGTCGGGCCTAGAGATGGGTCCTCGATTTAAATGTGACCTCAGATATTTTCTAGCTGTGTGACTCTGGGCAAGTGAATTGAACCTCATAGAGTATCGCTTTTTTGCCTTGGAAAACCAACACACAGTATTGATTCCAAGATGAAAGGTAAGGGTTTTAAAAATACCTAACTGTAACTCCTGCCCATATCATATCAGAGCAGGGCAATAGAGTTATAAGAAAGTCAAAATTCCCCAGTCCGCTAGGTCTGTGTGAAGTGTTTTAACCAAGCAGATGTAGATGTTTACCTTGCTTAGCAGAATATTTATGTAGAGGAGGAGGTCTTCTGTATTTAGGCTAGAAACACCAAAGCTCTTGTCAGTGGTTAAAGAACTCATTGCTCTTTTAGCCTATATTTTAAAATTCTGCTTTCTGCTTGATTCATGCCTTTTAATTGTTTTGGGAGATAGTGAGTGGTATCGTCCCCAAGAATTTATACAGAGCCTCTTTAACCACAAAAGGAAAGATTTAGTTGGAAATTTGTAGGTTTTGGGGTAAAGGAAAGAGAGAACTTTTGAATTTCCTACCCTATTTTCAATTATGTATAATAGGTCTAAGAATAAAAAAAAAAAAAAGCGATTTTCTGGTTAGAAGCAAAGAAATCTTATTCTGTGACTTAATAGAGTTTGATATTTCATTTAAAGCTCCTGAAAAATTCTAATTACCAGGGCATATCTTTGAATTTAATGGAATTCATTGCCATTATATGTTCAAGGATAAATTCAGATTTTGATGTAAACATTTTGGATGAGTTTAAGTTTCATTTGATAATTCTGTTTCAATGATTGGGGGGGAAATTGTGCTGCCTAATAAAAGAAACAAAGTAACAGAAATTTAAAGGACATCATAGGAAATTAAAAACTTTCTTACCCATTTAATTATTTTAAAAATCAACACTCCCATTTATTTATAAATATATTCTTTGAAAAATGTATTCCTCTGAATATTACAATTACTTTCTTTCCATCTGTCTTAAAACCAAACATTTTATGCTTAATATAGTGAAAAGAATTACCAAATAAATTCACATATTATTCTCTAATTTATAGACTGCATCTCGGTATCTCAGTGAAACTATAGTTAGTAAATCTTCCAGGCATCTAATCAAGGCATCCTTTGATTTATATAAGCACAGTGTTATAGAAAATTTGGTCAATTGATATATTTTCATGAAATTATTTTGTTGCTTTGATTTTTTTCATGAAAAAATTGGAACTATTTATAGTTGAGGAAAAAATCTTCCCATAGTTTTAGTTACTAGAACTTTAGTTAAGAGCAGATATGGATGGCTAGTAGTTCTGTGGGATCCTGAGAATCGCACCTCTTCTTCATTGAACTATCCCCACATGAGCTTGAAACCATTCACATAGTCTGCCCCAAGCCATAGGAATTTTCCCATTGCCTAGAAATATCTCAGCTTGATATAATAAAACTGCAATATTCTTTACCCCCCTATTGTTATGTACTCAGGACTGAAAATTTCTTATGCTTAAGGTGTTAGGTTTGGTAAAATGAATAAATGTATTATTTTGTAACTACTATACAAATTACATACATGCCATTTAAGCACACCTTTCTGCCTATAATAATGAGTTCCTTTAAAGCTCAAATTCTGTGTCTAAAGATTTAGCAGCAGAGGAGAGTATATGATCTCATTTAAGAAGAAGGCAACTTGAGAATTATTGTTGTACATCTTATTGGTACAGAGAGTAAAATGGTTTGAGAGCAGTATGGAATGAGGAGCACCTGAGTGGAAATCATGTCTCTGATACTTGCTCAGTGTGTGATGGTGAACAAGTCACTTATTCTGAATGAATTTCCATTTCCTTATCTATAAAATGAAGAGGATATTTGTGGCATCTCCTTCACATTGCTGTTTTGAGGATAATACATGTAAAGCACCTTAAAGGTCGGGGTAAATCAGCATGTCAAGGATTGTCAAGTGCTTAGCATGTTAAATGTTAGTGTTTTTATAAACTATTTTGAAATGTGTAGAAAGAAGCATAATGTAAAAAAGTAGCAGATGACTTGTTTCAAATAAAAAGTTGTTGAGTAAACTAGAAAAGGAGTCCTTCCATACACCTTTTATTAGGTGCTGATACCTAAACCAGGAAGAGCAAAATTAGGAAAAGAACATTATAGACCAATTTAATTAATGAATGTAAATGCAAAAATTTTAAATAAAATTATTAACCAGGAGCTATAACAACCTGTCACAAAGTTTATATGTTATGAGCAAAGAGGATTTATAGCAATAAATGGTATGGGATGGTTATAAGGAAAACTATTGGCATAATTGATTGCATCAAGAAAAAATAATAAAAATTGTGTTTATATCAATAGATGCAGAAAAAGCTTTTGGACAACATTCACCATTCATTCCTGTTAAAAACATATGCATAAATGAATTTTTGCATGGATTAGTAAGAAGTATATATTTAAAACCATCAGCAAACATTTTTAATGCGGATAAGCCTTCTCTGTAAGATCCGGAATGAAATAAGAATGCCTACTTTCACCAACATTATTTATTATACTAAAAATGCAGGCAATAGCAATAAGAGAAGAAAAAGAAATTATATGTACATTTATATAATTCTAGAGATTCATCTTAAAATACAGTTTAAACTATCAATAATTTTGGCAGAAAAGCAAGATATAAAATAAACCCACATAAATCAGAAGCATTTCTATTTATCACTATCCTGTAAGAAGAGATACTTGGAAATAGCCCATTTAAATTAACCAAAGGTAGACTAAAATACTTAGTAGTATATTTTCCAAAGCAAATCCAAAAACTACATGGATGTGATCATAAAACTTTTTTTTCCCAAATTCAGAGTTAAATAATTGGAGAAATATTAATTGTTTATAACTGGGGCAGAGCCAATAAAGTTAAAATGAGAATCCTGCCTAAATTAACTTACTTATTCAATTGTATCTCAGTTAAATTACCAAAAATATTTTATTGACTTAGAAAAAATAATAATTACCATATATGTAATTCATTTGGAAAAACAAAAGATGTATAATATCCAAGAAAATGATGAAAAATATGTTAAGGAAGGAAGATTTAGCAGTATCAGATTTTAAACTATATTTTAATGTAATTATCAAAACTATCTGGTAATGTTTAAGCAATAGAAAAGTAGTTGGTAGTACAAAATAGACATAAAATAAATAGTCAAAAGATAATAGTAAACTGGTTTTTGACAAATGTGAAGTTCCACGTTCTTGGAATAAATTCAGTATTTGATAAAAATTATTGAGAAAACAGGAAAGCAGTTTGGCAAAAACTAGATATAGATCCATATCTTATATCATTTATGAAGATCAAAATCGATACATAGCCTAGGTGTAAATGGTACTTTTACTAGCAAATTAGAAGAACAGTGAGCATATTACTTATCAGACTTATGTATAGGAGAATTTATGAAGAAGCAAGAGATAAAATGCATTGTGAAATGTAAAATGAATAATTTTGATGCATTAAATGGAAAATTGTTTTGTACAAATAAAACTAATGTAGCCAAGAATAGGAGGAAAGCAATAAGGTGGGGAAAATGGTATAGATAATCTTTCAGATAGAGATCTTATATATAAAATATATAGAGAACTTTGTCAGATACATAAGAATATGAGTCACCCCCAATTGACATGAAAATATATGAGCAGTTTTTGGATGAAGAAATCAAAGCTATATATAACTACGTGAAAAAATGCTCTCAATCATTTATTAAAGAAATGCAAATCAAAATAACTTTGAGATATCACCGCATACCTATCAGATTGTATAAAATGATAAATAAAAAATAAAAATAAAAAAGGCCAAAATGACAAATATTGGAGAGGATTTGGAAAAATAGAGATACTAATACATTGTTGAGGGATTTTAGAGAATAATCTGGAATTATACTCAAAGAGTTATTGGCTATATATACCTTTTTACACAGTTATTTCACTATTAGGTTTATTTCCCAAGTTGACCAAAAAAGTAAAGGAAATTTATATGTTCTAAAATATTTGTAGGACCTCTTTTTGTGGTGGCAAAGAACTGGAAAATGTGAAGGAATGTCAATCAGTTGGGAAATGGCCGAAAAAGTTGTAGTATATGGTTATAATGGAAGATTATTTTGCCATAAATAATGAAGATGTCAAAAAAAAAACCTGGAAAGACTAATATAAAATGATGCAAAGTGAAATGAGCAGAATGTTGTATTCAATAATAATAATATATGCTGATCAACTATAATGTGCTAGTATTCTAGAGGGATGTTAGATGTTAAAATCCACCTAGGAAGTCTTCAGGGCCAATTAAGCACGGAACCCTTTGATTATGGAAATAAAGTTTATTTTAACAAAAGCAATAAAGGTAACTAGATAGGTATGACCCTAACCCTCTTTACACTACCTCCACCCAACTCCTATGTTCCCTGCTTAAGTGAAGCCTTCTGTTTCTTCTCTAGGCTCCACCTATACCTCCCTGTGATATCTAAAACCTTTCTGAAGCTATCTGACTTAACCTAAATTTCCTACCAATAATTAATAAAGAAAGAAAGGGGAAAACCTTTGGGTTTGGCTACTGTATTAAGTAACCAAAGTTATAGATGAAAAGCTTTGAATTACCTTTACCAATAGGAATTCTGGCACCTGGACTACTGGCAGATGAATTCTGGACTAAGTGAAATTGGTTTTCTCCAAGTAAATCCTCTACCTGTATGCCAAAGATTTCTCCATGAAATCCTGACCTTCCAGGGAGAATCCCTTAGAGCAAAACCCCTCCTTCAGCTTGAAATTGTAGGCAGAGAGACAAAAGCCACTCCCAGCTTGGATCAAATCCAAGAAGGAAGTAAAATTAAGTTATTTTCAGTTTTTTAGACTCCCACAATTCCTTTCTTACCCAGAATCGTTTCCCAGGGCTTATCTCAAAATTTTCTTTCAGCTAACCTTAGAAAACCAGACCATCCCTAAATATATATTCCTATACAACTGTGAGTGAACAAACAAAGGATCTAGGAAAACTCTAAGAAACTCTTGATTAAAAAGGATATCATCGGCCAAGGGT
>NW_025379069.1:0-6324 GCF_016433145.1 Gracilinanus agilis
GGAAGGAAGGAAGGAAGGAAGGAAGGAAGGAAGGAAAGAAGGGAAAGAGGAAAAGAGAGAGAGCAAGAGAAAGAAAGAAAAGACAGGAAGAAAGAAAAAAGAGGAAGGAAGGAAGGAACAAACGAAGGAAAGAACAAACGAATGAAGGAACAAAGGAAGGAATGTGACTCATTGGATAGATAGCTGGGCCTGTTGATAGGAAGTCCTGGGTTCAAATATGGTCTCAGATACTTCTTAGCTGTGTGATCCTGAGTAAGTTACTGCATCCCAATTGCCTAGCCCTTACCAGTCTCTTGTTTTGAAACTGATATTTAATATTTATTCAAAGAGAGAAGGTTAGAGTTTGAAAAAAAAAAATCCCAAAGGCATTGACGGCTTAAAAAACAACTACAAATTCAAGTCCAGAAGCTACCTATCAGAATAGTGAAGAGAATCAAGATATAATAAGAACTAAAATTTATAAATACTTTAAGATTTTCAAGGCAAGTATCTCTTTTGATCCTGGTCACAACCCTTTGATGGTAGGTGCTGACAGAGCAGTGGTTAGAGCTTGCAGTGGGATTCAGGACCATCTGAGTTCAAATCTAGAAACTTACTAGCTTTGTGACTCTGGGCAAATTCCTTACATTCCTCAGTTTCCTCATTTATAAGATCAAAGCTAACAATAGTACCAGGTTTGTTGTGAGTATAAAATGAGATAATATTTGTAAAATGTTTTGTAAACCAGAAAGTCTATATAAGTGTTAGTTATTAATATTATTATGAAATAAATGAAGAGAGGCTGAGAAATTTAAAAACCTTACACAGAGTCACCACTAGTAAATCTCAAAATCAATGTTTGAACAGATGCCTTTCTGACATCAAGTTCAATATTATTCACTGTAGCTGCTTAGAGTTAGGGTTCGTGGGCTCAAATCCTTGACCTGCAACATTCTACCTCTCATCTCCACCCTTTCTGTGCCCTAATTATCTGGTGGATGAAGGGAAAGGTGGTTGGACTAAATGTCCTCTATGACCCCCATCCATCTCTGAGTCTCTGGCTGATCCAATCTTTGAATCTTTAATGGATCATTCTATTTTATTCCTTACCTGGAAGACACCTACCAGGAACTGAGTTCAACCATCAGGATCTTCTTGTGAAAAGTCATCTATGAAGCTGGGCCTAGCCTTGCCTGAAATTTCAGGTTCAAGGATGGACAGGGGCCCTGTAGGGTGCAGAGAGGTGGAAGCAGTGGTAGATTGCTCAGACCAAATCTGAGTAATGTGGGCCTCCTGATGGGTTCATGGGGATGTGAATTGTGATTTTAACTGATGACTCATGCAGAAATGACTGGCTTCTGTTATTTAATATCAGAAGTGCTGATGGGAAAGCTATAAATGATGCTGGCTTCTTCCTTTTTTTGCTAACATTTTTTGCAGGTACTTTCGTTATGAGCTAGAGGCCCTTAAGTCAAAAGTGTATTGGAATTTCTGAATTACCTAATTGTGCATCAGATACTGATACACGACTATATTTCAATTCAGTGTGTATGATGGATGATCTGAAGGTTCAACTGCTATCTTTTTTTTTTTTTTAACCCGTAACTTCTCTCTTAGAGTCATATTGTTTATTGGTTTCAAGGCAGAAAAGTGGTAAGGACTAGACAATAAGTGTAGTACAGAGAGAGGGGGTCATGATAGTTTTTTCAAGCTTTGGCTGAAATCAGTTAGGGGTTTGGAATCTTGAGGGAGAGAGGTCAGTTGGTTTGGGGAATCTCGTGGAGAGAGTTTCAGACCAGCTGAGCTGCTTCCTTGCCTATCTGAAGAATTGAAATTTAGCCTAGTTTTGGAATATTTATTTAAGAATTGTTAGTTTAGATAAACCCTTTGTATTTCCATATCCTATATTATTTCCTACCTCCCTTCCCATACTTTAAATGTCTGTGGAGTTAATAAGGAGAGTGAATTAGAGAGTAATTCAAATCTGTGAGGGGTTTAACTATAATTTGTCAGTATTTTATCTAAAGAAATTGGTTAGTCATCATTTTATTCCCTTTAGACATCAAGAGCACCTTGAGAGCTGAGTTAAGGCAGGACCTTGCTCAGACTCCATCTCTGCCTCCCGCCCCCCACTTGAGGTTCCTGAAAACAACTGTTAGGGTTTCCTCAATCCACTTTCCTGACAAATCATCCTTAATGATAATAAACACTTTTGTGTTTCAACAGACCTGTTAGTTAATTTGTCAGTTAGTTATTACGAGAGGGAAGAAGAGGGAAAGAACCAACATACTCTGGGCTGGAAGGGAAGCCGGGGATCCATCTTGAAGGAAGGTGTAACTTCAAAACAAGTCCCTTCCTGTGAAATTAACTAAAGCCTGTAGTTAATTTCAGTTCAATCTATTTCCCTCAGTTTGTGTTTAAGTCTAAGTCCAAGTCTATAAGCCCTGCTGTCTTTGCCTGTTTATATTAATTCCTCTTCTCCCTGAAGATTTGTTCTCTTCAGCCCATATTATATCCTGAATCTCCTTATTCCAGCCTACCTGTAACCTAGATTATCTACCTAGCAAGTCCCTGACAACCTCCTTTCAAAATCCCCTTTTACCACACACCTTTCCTCAAATTATCCCCATTACATAGGGGTTAAGTGACTTGTCCAGGGTCACACAGCTAGGAAGTATCAGAGGCTATTTTTTAAACCCAGGACCTCCTGTTTCTGGGCCTGGCTCTTAATCCATTCAGCCACACGGCTCCCCTCTGCTATCCTCTTAATGGAAAAAAAGAAAGCAAGGGAGATATTCAACAACAACCAGGTAGGACAATACAGGTAAGTGTCTCCCATGAGTGAGAGCATGGATAGGTTGCTTTCATCAGGGTTGGAGGGAATATCCAAATGAAAGAGCTCACAAACCCATTTGATTCTTGTGGTTAGAAAAAATTATCAGGCATTGTGATAGTGACTGGAGAAATTATAAACAAATACAAATACAAAATCATCCTTGCGGTGGGAGAACATATATTCTGGAGGAAGCTTGGCAAAGGGGAAAGACTGTAAGGTCTAGAGTCTACTTGATTAAAACTCATCTAAAATGCTTGTTATTGACATGGCTTTGGGAAGACCAGTGAACTTCCTTGGGCCTCAGTTTCTTCATTTGCAAAAATGAGTGGTTTGAACCAAACAGCATCTGACATTCCTTTCAGCACTTGGTTTAAATGCCTGCTCAGGGACAATATATATCTATAGAGAACTTAATACAGATTTGGGAGGGCAAGAGTGCTGATAATGGAGGTTATCAGAAAAGGCTTCATTCCAGAAGTGGAACTGCAGAGGTGATTTAAAAAAAATTTATTTTGAGATCTTTTATTTAAACAATCTTCCTTTCCAAATATATGTCTTCCTTTTGCTTACCCACTGACCCATTCCTTGTACCAGAGAATAAATGAAAAAAGGAGATAATACTGTGCTCAAACAAATATAAACATAAACTGAGTCTGACAGTATATGCAGTTTTCCATACTTAGTGACTCAAATTTGTGATTTGTTTGTTTTAACGTCACATTTATTTCCTGATAGAGCTCTTCCTCGGCTAGCTGGTGAAGTGGATAGAATTCTGGACTTGGAATTATCAAAACTGATCTCAGATACCTACTAGTTATTGCCTAGACAAATCATTTTACTTCTGCATGCCTCAGTTTCCTGAATCAATAAAATGTGGATCATAATAGCTCTACCTCCCATGGTTGTTCTTAAGATCAAATGAACTAATATCTGTAAAGCACGATGTACAGAGAAGGCATTAATAAACACTTCTTTCTTAATAATTCATATTAATATTATATAATTAAATAATATTAAGCTAATTAATTAATATCTCCTCCCTTAAAACAAAGATTTTCTTTTAAAGATTGAGGGATAAGGGAAGCAGCTTTATAAAACCAAATCAGCTGGTCTACCAGGTTAGACAAGGTATATTCCATACCCATTGTTTGTGTATTGGCTCCTAGGTGGAAGAATGGTAAGGGTGGGCAATAGAGGTCAAGTGACTTGCCCAGTGTCACACAGCTGGGAAATTTCTGAGGCTGGATTTGAACCTAGGACCTCCTGTCTCTAGACCTGACTCTCAGTCCACTGAGTTACCTAGCTGCCCCCTTTATTACTTCTTCAATAAATGTTTTTGTTATTTTTCACTCACGTCCAAGTCTCTGTGGTTCCATTTGGGCTGTCCTTTTCAAAGATACTGGAGTGGTTTGCCAATTCCTTCTCCAACTCATTTAACAGGTGAGGAAACTAGACAAATGACTTGTCCAAGGTGACACTGATAATACACATCTGAGGTTGGATTTGAACTTCAATCTATCTTAACTACAGGCTTGGCTTTCTATCCAATGTACCACCTTGCTGCCCTCTCAGTAAGGGCAGAGTGGTATATTATATCATTTCTCTGTGATGCACTTTCAAGGACATCAGGAAGTTGATGAGATAGGAGGGAATTCATTCAAGTCATGGAGGACCACCTCTGCCTGCAAAGGAATTCAAGCCAAGAGATCAGACTTTTTGCAGAGGCCAGAGGAAGCAGGCTGGTTTGACTGAAAAAGAGAATATCTAAACCAGGTGGTAGGAGAAAAAAATAATATGAAATGTCTTTCTAAGTTGTCGATGGGAACCAGATCTGGGGTTTTAAAACAACAGGCTGAAGATGCCTATCAAGAACAATCCAATGACACAAGGAAAATTCTGCAGCAGGGAGAGTTAGACTCAGCTGTGTGATTACAAGGGTTACTGCTGTGACCAAAGGCAATAAACTTAGTATCTTGGTCTTAGGCATGAACTTTCCATCTTTTACACAATGGAGCCCGGAGAAATACAACCCCAGGAATTTCCCAGAAACCAGTGGCTGATATTGACTATGATGAGGATATTGTACCAATAAAGAGAAGAGTCTATAAAACATTATCATTTCTAATTGATAATTGGATTTTTTTTATATTGCTTTAAAGTAAAGGGGTGGGAGGTAGAATGCTTAAGACATTTTATGTGAATTTATTCTTTTTACATCCCTAGGAAAGCAAGCCAGAGTCTTCCATAAAAGAAGGACATTTGCATAAAATAAAGACTAGAGAAGAAGTTACTGTGGGCAACAAGGAGAAAGTCACTCTAAAAGGATATTCCTTAAGCCTCATTTTCATTTCAATTTGTTCTTCTAAATCACTTCCTCACCTACTATTGACATATACTTGTTTAAATGGGATTTAAATTTATGCTAAGCAGGATTTAATCTTCCATAGGTCAATTCCAGGCTATCTGCCTTCTCTTCAGAAGGGATTTTGCTCAAGAATGGAACTATAATGTCAGAGGATATCTTTCCTGGGTTACCTTAGAACACAGTTTAGAGAAAAGGAAAACACTTTTGTTCTTGGAGAGTCTTGGATCTTTTTGAGGTCACTTGGGGGTAGGTTAATTAGCAAAAAAACACAATGGAGAACAAGCTAGTGCAACCACAGCTTTCCAAAATATGGTATTTACACTCACCGAAGAGAATCATGTGTAAGGGTCAACTTTGAGCCCAGTCAACATGATGAGCACAAAAAGGTAGAAAGGACAGAGACAAGATGGAGCCCAAGCCATAAAGTTCAAGAAGATGGATGAGGAAGCTGGACATCATGCAATATATGAATAACACTGTGTTACTGGGCAACAAGAGATCTGTGTTCTCTCTACTTTCTCCACATCAAGAGCAATGGGAGGGGCTAAAAGAAAGACTGAACTTTGTGGATCTGACTCAGGGGCAATTATTTCTCCTTCTAGCATTTCCTTCTCTCTTCTTTCCCCAGTAGCCTTTGTTAAATATAAAGAAAGCAGGGAAAGAGTCCAGTCCCAGAGCCTGCTGGGTGGGCAAAATGAGCTTCACCTTGTCAAACTAGAGAAACTGAGTAAGGAAAATTTTACTAAGCATTGTATTTGTATAGATCAAAGAACTCTCAGGACAGGACCACATGTACTGGGTATAATATGGGAGCCTGTAATGTTTAAGTTACACAGGGTTTATTTAGGGAAAAATCACAAAGGTGTGAGTAAGGCATACAGGGTAATAAAAATCTTTTGTTTATAGATGGCATGGATATGGGAAAAGTACAAAAGACAGAGTAACATAATATTTCTTAGAAAGGACTAAGTTAGGTACAAGCAGAAAGTAATAAAGGGCTTTGGTAAAAAGCAAGAGTCTGGGTTAAGATGGCGGCAGAGTAAGAAGCAGCTCTTAACCTCTCCTGACCGAAACACACAAAACTCCTCAAGGGGACATAAAAACAAGTCCAGACGAACGGAGGAACCCCACAACAGGGCACAGC
>NW_025379070.1:0-4349 GCF_016433145.1 Gracilinanus agilis
AAGGAAGGAAGGAAGGAAGGAAGGAAGGAAGGAAGGAAGGAAGGAAGAGAAAGGCGGAGAGGAGGGATAGAGAGAGTGAGAAATAGAGAGACAGATAGATATTTTAAGTTGATGGTGAAGTTTGAGGACCTAAATGAAGCTTAAGTACTTACTATATGGCAACCACAGTGCTATTATTATGGATCAAACATGCAAAGGTAATCCAGGAAACTAAATATCAAGATGAAATCTAAGATGGAAATAAAAAAGCATACATGCATACATACTCTATAGAACTTATAACTTTCCTGTAATATAATACTCTTTGTTTGGAAGCAGAATTCAGAATATAGTATGCCAATTTTAAATGCCATTCAATGTATCTCATGGAACAGAATGCCAAACAAAGTCTTTTCAGTGGTGCTTCTGTTTATAAGGGGATTCTACAACATGGATTCTCAAAAGAGAATCATAGCCAGGATAAAATTTATGTTGTCAAGAAATCTGGGCAGCCTCTATTATGTCCCCTCATCATCACTTTAAAAAGAAATTCTTTCAAAATTAAGATACTTGGTATCTCTGCTTCCAACCCTTTATTGATTTTGTGATCCAAGCCTTAGATAGCTTCACTCACCTTCTTCACTTTTGGTACTCTTAGCTGTCCTGTTAAGTCTAACTTAAATGTTACCTCTGACAGGACACCTTCTTTGATTCTTTCTAAGAACAATGGCAATTTTCCTTGATCCTTATATACTACAGTATTTGGACCTCTCCTTTGCTCTTATAACTATGTGCATTCTATAGTGTTTATCACAGTATGCATGTGTGTGTATATTATATATACATATATATATAATTAAAAGAATATTTTCCATTCTTGACCCAACCCTCTAATATTTATTAACTATCTTATAATTCAAGTAACGACAAATATCTTGTCTTGACCATTCTCAAATTCGACAGCATTTTGCACAATTCAGGCACTTAATAAATACTTATTAACATGAATGAAGCTTTAAAGTTTCAGTAATTAAATCAACTGGCACAAAAGGCATCAAGATATAGCAGTATCTGGTTATGAGTCTAGAAGCAGAAGAGAAGTCAGAAGTTTCTTGACGTAGTCCAATGCTAATATTGTACAGATGAGAAAACTGAGTGACAGAGACTTTGAATGTCTTATTCAGGTTCATGTCACCAATTAGTGGCTGAAGCAAGTTCTGAACATTGATTTTCCTGACTCCAAGTCTAGACTGTTATCCTCTAGGGCAGTATTTGTGAAGTATTGGCAAGCCAGCACTCAGGGAGCTTGAGTGCTTCCCCTCTTCCCAGTCCTGGAGGGTATTTTTTGCATGCCCTGCCCCTCTGTCCAGCACCCCAAAACAAACACATCCTCCCTTCACTCTCTAGGGAGAAGGGTGGGATGGGGCACACAGACAGCTTGAATTTAACCTGTGGAAGAAACCTTTGCCAGCACTGCTCTAGGACATGCTGGTTCTCTAAAGAAGCTAGGGAGGAAGCATGGAGACAGAAAAAAACATTGACTCAGGAAAAAGGAGTAAGTGGTTGTGATCTGAAATCTCACATTTAATCATCTAGAGTCCTATGACATTGCTTAAATCATATAACTGATCTGTGCTTTGGGTTCATTCATAAAATAAAGGTGGGACTAGGTAACCCCTGAAAGCTCCTCTAAGTTCTGACACTAGGATTCTATATAATGTGTTTCCTACTCTGGAACTTATTCTATAATTCTAGCTGTGTGCATTTCGACAATGATGAGAAAGAAGAAGGAAGAGAGTAAGATTCTAGTTAATTTCTCTGATTACTGGTTGATATTTTTCTCCATAATCTTATTTATAGTTTACCAGAAATAAATGTTGAGACAAAGGTAATTCTAAATCTTAGTGAGCTGGAGTTTTATTTTGGTTGTTTTTTTAATTTTAATTCAATAATCTCAATAATTTACATTAGTCCAAAGAAATAGAAATTGCTAATTGTTTTAAAAGGCACTTTATTGACTGGTAGAGATATGACACCACATTTTGTGTGGAAAAGTCAAGTGTTTCAAACACCACTCTAACCCCAAATGAAAAGATGATCTGTGTCAAAGTATAAAGGGAAACATGACCAAAGTCAAAAAATGCAAAAACTAATAAACTTTTGCACAAAATAACTTAATTCGTCTTCAGAAGAGGAAAATTGCTTTCAAGGGCCTTAACAGCTTGAGAGTTGTTTTTTTGTTTGTTTGTTTGTTTGTTTGTTTGTTTTCTGATGATTCTACAATACCGTCCAGGCCTCTTGAAATTGGAAGAAAGTTTTAATATCAAAATAGTCACTATAATTTGTTATAAAGTCATTATAATTTGTTATAAAGAAAAAAGATACTTACTATGGATGAAATAATATAAAGTCTAGAACATAGAAAAATAAAATCATTACTCATGAAATGCACTTTTTCATTTGTCTTGGGAAAGGAAGTGAAGGTAAACCTGTGAGATCTGAGCATCATAATCAAACCTGAAAGAGTGTGAAGATTCTGTTCCTTATTTTATTTTTATGTATTTATATTTATATTTATTATCCTTATTTATTTTTAATGGGGAATCTTGCACATTATTAAATCTGATAAATGTTTTGATACAATGAACATTAGAATTGGTCAAAAATGGTTTCCGGTCATATTCTTATATTTACTTACTGTTATCCTGACCAAGTCTCAGCCTCAGTTCAGTGGCTTTGGCCAGCACAAAAGGCTATAATATGACAACCTCCAAGTATGGTAACATTCACCTCTGCTGGTAATTGTATCTGAATGAGTGATTTTCCAATCATCAAAGTCATTTTCTTCCAGTAGAACAAAATAGAAGTAAGTATCTTCTATCCTCCAAGGTTGATCCCAACTCACTCCTCTTCTAACTCAAATTTACAGCCTTAATGTAATCCCCAGCTTCTCCTTCTCTGATATATCCAATCCATTCTCAAATGTTACTGTTTCCTTGCTTACATTTTGGCTTATGTGTGTCTCCACCTTGAGTCTGCCTTCATTTCTTTTCAATTAGACAATGGCAGGAACCTTATAACTTGTCTACCAGTTGCATGTCTTTCCCCACAGTGATTTCTCTTCAACTCCATCAATAAAATGACTTTCCTGAAGCATATGCCTGCCAATTGCAATCCTGTACTCATTAAACTTCCTATTACCTCGCGGATCAAATGCAAATTCTGGTATTTGGTCATCCTTGCTGTTTATGGGAAAGTCTTTGCTACCATCACTTTCTTATTCTATTCCACACACTCTGGGATCCAAACCCACCTGCTGCTGCTTGTCATAACATTCCATCTCTAGTCCCTGTGTTTCACAGTTTGGCTTTTAGGACTCGGCTACTCCCCCTACCTTACCTCAACATTTAAATCAAATGCCACTTCCTGCTGGAGGTTTATTAGGGTCCTCCCTTCTCATTTCCCTGGGCTGCTAATATGTTTCCCCTTTCATATGACCTTTGTATGCTCTGTAGAGCTGTGTTATATATCTATATTTTTATATGCAGTCTCACTTTTGGACAGAGACTGTTTTTCCTTTAAATTTGTCTTCCACTGCAGTGTTCTTATTGTTTAACCATTCAATCACACCTGACTCTTTGTAACCTCATTTGGGGATTTCTTTTTTTTGCATTTATTTAATTAATTAGTTTAGAATATTTTCCCATTGTTACATGATCTATCCCTCCCTCTCTGACCCCTCCCATATCCAATGAGCAATTCCACTGGGTTTTACATATGTCATTGATCAAGACCTATTTCTATATTATTAATATTTGCAATAGAGTAATCATTTAGAGTCTACTTCCCCAATCATAACCATTTGGGGATTTTTTAACAAAGATGCTGGACTGATTTGCAGTTTCTTTCTCTGGCTCCTATGATACTTGAGGAACTGAGGCAAACAGGGAGAGGAAATTACCCAAGGTCACACAGCTAATTCACTATACCACCTAGATTCTCCTATCACAGTGTAAAACTGAAATAATTGTTTGTTGATTGACTCCCAGTGCACATAGTCATTTTGGAGTATATAATATAAAATCTTACCACTCCTGGGCCAAGGACGGTCCCTAGCCTGGATGAAAAAGGAGGAGGGTTGGGTGTGGGGCTAGCAATCCCACCCTGTAAAAACTACATCTGCTAAAGAAACTGCAACCTAAAGTAGGGGCAGCTGGGCTAGCTCAGTGGATTGAGAGCCAGGCCTAGAGACGAAAGGTCCTAGGTTCAAATCCAGGCTCAGACACTTCCCAGCTGGGTGACCCTGAGCAACTGTGTGACCTGTTGCCTACTGGTTGTGGCCCTATGCTCCTAGAATGGAGTCTCAGGAT
>NW_025379071.1:0-2899 GCF_016433145.1 Gracilinanus agilis
CTCTCTCTCTCTCTCTCTCTCTCTCTCTCTCTCTCTCTCATACACACACACACACAGACACACACACACAGACACACACACACAGATTCCAAGATTACCTAGGAATTGTGTATTTCAGGCCTTAAAAATGGACACTGGAATAACTGAGATTATGGACCATTTCTTCAGTTGTGGTCATTCCAATTCACCTACAGAACAAACTCCTTTTTGTTCCCACTCTTCATTTTATTTGGAATTAATCAAAGACCATGTTGTGAAATGATTTAAACAGATTTGAGTGTATCCATTGCTTTTCCATTGCCTATCAATACTCTCCTTTCTCTCCTGGACTTCTGGCTTCCTTTAAGAATTAGTTCAGTTCCTACCTTCTACAAGAAGTCTTTCCTAATATCCCTTCTCATCTATTACTTCCCATTTGCCCCGTCTGTCTCTTGCATATAAATAGCTATTCAAATGTTGTCTCCCCCACAAGAATGTGAGTTCTTTTAGGGGAGGGATCAGGATGTTGCTTTTTCTTGCATCTCTAGCATTGACACAATGCATATAGTATAGTGTTACACTGCAGTCAAAGTACATATAGAAAGCACTGAACAAATGCTTGTTGACTGACAAATTGAAATGTCCAATGGGAGCTACAGCAATGTTGGAACTTGGTTTAGTTAAATCACAAAGCAAAAATGGCAGAATAATTTCCACTACTTTGTTTCACAACTGAGGAGGCAAAGAGAGGGCCCACGAATGGCGTGAAGGCAAGAAGTTAGAATTTAGCATTTAGAGAACAACCATTTCTTTAGACAACCAGTTCTGTTACTTTAAGGAAGTCACTATAGCCACTTTACCCTGTAAAGGGAATAAATCAGATTTAATATTCTCCAGGTAGCTTTCTAGCTCTAAAAGGCTGTGTTCTATGTACCAACATAATTTATAATCCTAATATATTGTGTTTGATGTCATAAACTCCCTTCCAACTTAAGATCTCATCTTCTGGGTTCTAAAGTCCCTTCCAGATCAACTTTCTACATTCTATTGTCTAGCTATCTTTGGACCAAATTTCTCAGTGAAATGACTTCATATAATAACATTTCCTACATTTTTAATGTTATTGATTGCTCTGCTCCACACATCAGGGGGAAATAAAACTAAGGCTTTAGAATGAGCAATCTGTGACACAGATAAGACATAAGAAGACCTAGGTTCTATTCTGGCCTCGGTCATTTACTATGACTATGAGTTTCAGGAGTTATTTTTCCCATTTTGTTTCTGAAATGAAGATAATATTTACTGACTACTTTTAAGGGTGTTAAAATAAGAATGTTCTAGAAACTCTTTGAAATGTTTGGAGAAAGATGGATAACCATAAGTCTAAATGGATGGGTCACTATCCTACTTGTCCTGAGATGAGGGCCATGAGATCATAAAATTTAAAGGTAAAAGGGATCCCAGAGCTTATTTTGGCCCTTTTATCTTAGAAAAAAAAGACAAACTGAGGCCCAGGAAAGGGGAAGCCACATGCCGCAGATCATAGAGATATAATAGGGTCTCAGTAAGGGCAGAACTTGGTATGGTTGTTGTTCTTCATACTAAAAGAGAGAAGACCAAAATGACATCACTATGTTGACACCATTGCATAATTTGTCCATCTGTGGCTGATCAGATCAGCATAAGTTGAGAAGACTCCAGCACTGGTCAGGCATAAATAACTCGAATGAAATGGAGATGCCTATAAATTTTCAGATCTCACCTTCCATTTGAGGTATTTCAATTCTGTTTTGCTCACAGAACACAGCCTGTTCTTTGATGCAAACTATGCCATGGAGGATTGCCCTATGCCAGTATCTCACATGTCTCACGAGTAATATCAAACTTCTTCAGAGGATCCTTTCGAATGCACTTGTACTAGGGTTCTTCTGACCTCCATGTGAGTGCTTGGCTTGTGTGAATTCTCTGTAAAATAGTATTTCATGAAAATATAGATCTGGCATTTGATCAATTTGTCTAGCCCAGGGGCAAAGCTTATTTATACATTACATCGCCATCTCCGAAAGGGAAAGGCAACATAATATTAGTCTTAGAAGGAGAGTCAAGTCTAGCAAAGACCATCATTCAGTAGCTTCCAATACCATCCTCTCCAGAATGATTCCTGTTTCTTTCCCCTTCACATTCCATCCTGTCACATTGCCTTCTACATCCAGTATCTTTCACATTGTAGTCATTTACTAAGTTAATGAATGGAAAGTAAGCCTATGTTCTGCATGGAAATAGGCAAATGTATCATGGTCTATCCTGATGCTTTCTCCAAAGGTTGCTGGAAAGCCCCTGGATTACATTAGTCACCCAGATGAGCCACATTCCAATGAGGATGAGTAAGGAGGAGAACCAGGACTGGTTTAGCACACAGGTAATGAATGGTAATCACCTGCTCCCAGACCAACCCCTGAATCAGTGTGGCTGATGAATATGGGCATGGTAGCCTTTCAAATGAATGAAAATTATAATGAGAATGATGGAATGTCATATTTGGAAGGGATCTGAGAGAACAGCATATTAAAACAAGAATGGCAGTTGGAAGAGACCGTGGAGCCTAGAATGTCAGAGCCAAAAGGGAACAGTAAGCACAAAATATTTAATGCATGTTGGGAAGGACTTGGGAACAAACACAACTGTTAGTGGAGAAAGAAATCTTAAAGAACAGAGACTAACATGGTTGGGAGAAACCATAGAACATAGATTATCAGAGCTGGAAGGGACTTGAGAGTTTAGAACAAAAGATGTGAGTTTTGGAAAATATTGAAAGCATAGACTATTGGGCAGATGAAATTTCAGAATATAGAGCACAGGATGGAGATTTTAGAACACAGAAGGAAGGAAGGAAGGAAGGAAGGAAGGAAGGAAGGAAGGA
>NW_025379072.1:0-4577 GCF_016433145.1 Gracilinanus agilis
GAAAGAAAGAAAGAAAGAAAAGGTAAAAAGTTTCCTTTGGTCTGGAGTCATATTTCTTCAGTTCTTTCTCTGGAAGCAGATTGCATTTTTTAACATGAGTCATTGTATTGTTGAGAATAGCTAGCCAAGTTCTTCACAGTTGTTCATTGTATAGTATTCTTGCCATCAAGTACAATGCTTTCCTGTTTCTGCTTATTTCAATCTGCTTTCGTTTGTGTAAGTTTTTCCAAGTTTTTCTGAGTTCTTCCTGCTTGTCAATACTTATAGCACAATAGTATTCCATTACAATCATATATTATAACTTAACAAAGCCATTCCCCAATTGATGGGTATCTCCTCACTTTCCAATTCTTTGACCCCATTAAAAAGAGCTGCTTTAGGGGGCAGCTAGGTAGCTCAGTGGATTGAGACTCAGGCCTAGAGATGGGAGGTCCTAGGTTCAAACCAGCCTCAGACACTTCCCAGCTGTGTGACCCTGGGCAAGTCACTTGACCCCCAATGCCCACCCTTACCACTCTTCCACCTAGGAGCCAATACACAGAAGTTAAAAGTTTAAAAAAAAAAAAAAGAGCTGCTTTAAATATTTTTGCACATATAGGTCCTTCTACTTTTTGTTTTTTATCTTTTTGGGATACAAACCTAGTAATAGTATTGTTGGGTCAAAGAGTAGGCATTGTTTTATAGCCATTTGGGCATAGATCTAAATTGTTCTCTAGAATGGTTGAATCGGTTCGCAATTCTCCCAACAAGGCTTAAGTCTCAATTTTTCCACATCCCCTCCAAGTTTTGTCCTTTTCTGTCATAATAGCCAATCTGATAGGTGTGGGGTGGTACCTCAGAGTTGTTTTAATTTGCACATTTATAATTAATGCTTATTTGCAGAAGCTTTAATTACTTTGAGAACTGTTTATTTGTACCCTTTGTCAACTGAGGAATGACTTGTATTCTTATACATGATTCATTCATATTCATATTCATGATTCATTTATCCATATTTTTGAGAAATAAAGCCTTTATTAGAGATTTGTAAAAATTTTTTGCACCACTATGATTACTATGCTGTACTCTCCATCTTATTTCCTCATTTAGTTTCTGACCTCCTACTCTCCCAATTTGCCCTCTTTTCTATCAGCCCACCCACTTTTTTCTTATTCCTTTTCCCTCCTATTCCTGTTGGGCAAGATAGACTTTTATGCCCAACTAATTGTATATGTTCTCACCTCACTGAGCCAATTCTGATAAGATTAAAGTTCACATGTTTCCATCCCCACTGCCCCCATCTACCCTTCTAGTGCAAAAGCTCTTCCATTACTTTATGTGCAACAATTTATCCCATTATATTTTTTCCTTCCCCCTTCTCCCAATGCATTCCTCTTTCTCATGCCTTAATTTTTTAAAGATGTCATTCCATCATATTCAACTCACATCTTTGCCTTATGTCTATATATACTCCTTCTAACTGCTCTAATAATAATAAAGTTCTTAGGAGTTACAAGAATCACCTTCCCATTAGAGATATAAACACTGTAACCTTATTGCATGACTTTTGATTTCTCTTTCCTGTTTAGCAGATTGGCTAAAATGAAAGAAGGGGAGAGTAATGAATGCTGGAGGGGATGTGGCAAAACTGGG
The DNA here is from genome assembly GCF_016433145.1 of Gracilinanus agilis. Classification (NCBI taxonomy): domain Eukaryota; kingdom Metazoa; phylum Chordata; class Mammalia; order Didelphimorphia; family Didelphidae; genus Gracilinanus; species Gracilinanus agilis. Next base: position 1,633 of record NW_025379072.1, read on the forward strand.
ACATTAATGCATTGTTGGTGGAGTTGTGAACTGATGCAACCATTCTGGCTAGCAATTTGGAACTATGCTCAAAGGGCTATAAAAGAATGCCTGCCCTTTGATCCAGCCATACCATTGTTGGGTTTGTACCCCAAAGAGATCATAGATAAACAAACTTGTACGAAAATATTTATAGCTGTGCTTTTTGTGGTGGCAAAACCTGGAAAATGAGGGTATGTCTTTCAATTGGGGAATGGCTAAACAAATTGTGGTATATGCTGGTGATGGAATACTATTGTGCTCAAAGGAATAATAAACTGGAGGAATTCCATGTGAACTGGAAAGACCTCCAGGAATTGATGCAGAGTGAAAGGAGCAAAGCCAGAAGAACATTGTACACAGAGACCAATACACTGTGGTAAAATAGAATGTAATGGACTTCTGTACTAGCAGCAATGCAATGATGCAGGACAATTCTGAGGGATTTATGGAAAAGAACACTACCCACATTCAGAGAAAGAACTACAGGAGTGGAAACAGAAGAAAAACAACTGCTTGAACACATGGGTTGAGGTGGACATGATTGGGGATGTAGACTCGAAACTACCACACCAATGCAACTATCAACAATTTGGAAATAGGTCTTATCAATGACACATGTTAAAACCAGTGGAAATACACATCAGCCATGGGGGTGAGGGGGATGTTGGGGGCAGGGGGTGAAGAGGAAAGTAAGAGCATGAATTATGTAACCATGTTAACTTTTCAAAAAATAAATATTAATAAATGTTTAAAAAAATGCCTATTCATGTCTCTTGCCCATTTATCAATTGGGGAATTGGCCCCCTCTTTAAAAAGTTTGCCCATCACTGGCCTAGAGCACCAAGAAGTGGTGGGGGCAGCTGGGTAGCTCAGTGGATTGAGAGCCAGGCCTAGAGACAGGAGATCCTAGGTTCAAATCTAACCTCAGACACTTTCCAGCTGTGTGACCTTGGGCAAGTCACTTGACCCCTATCGCCTACCCTTACCACTCTTCTGCCTTGGAGCCAATATACAGTATTGACTCCAAGATGGAAGGTAAAGGTTTAAAAAAAAAAAAAAAGAACTTGTTCTGTGTCTCATTGCTAGAATATTTCAGAGTTAGTACTCCAGTCCAGGTCTTCTTGACTCAAAGTGACTTTTCAGTATAATATGCCAATATTCTGGACAATATTCACCATGAAAATATTTTGAAATACTGTTTGCATTGGGTTTTTTTCAGCATATATTATTCCTGATGTCTGATAATCATCCTTAGGTAAACTTTGTGCTCCAAATAAAAAATAATTGAAAACAAAAGGCCTCAAAAAACTTTCAAATAATGTCATAAAAGGTTATCAAATTAATGGATTTTTCCCCCATAAAGATTACTTGTTTTGAAAAAAAAAATTGTACCCAGAGCCAACAAAGGGATCCCTATAATCTCCTTCTGAGAATCCCTCATCAGCTGTGAGTTTAATTAAAGAGGATTATCTGATATGTAAGAAATAAAATGGATATAAAAGGATAGATTTGAAAATATTAGGGTTTTGAAGGATTTATTGGTATCCATTTGAAAAATGAAGCCACATACTATATTAAGAGTTAGCTTGAGGGGTTCCGGGTTAAGATGGCGGCAGAGTAAGAAGCAGCTCTTAACCTCTCCTGACCGAAACACACAAAACTCCTCAAGGGGACATAAAAACAAGTCCAGATGAACGGAGGAACCCCCACAATAGGGCACAGCGTGGAAGGTACGTGGAATCGAGGCATTTCCATGCTATAAAAGGGTGAAACAGTCCTCACGAAATCGCAGGCTGAGTAACCACCCCACCCCCACCCCCCCACACACAACACCTGTAGCTCCGAAGCCAGCTAAAAAGAAATAGAGCAAGTTTGGGGCACCCATAGAGTCATTGGCAGCTCCGGGGCCTGTTCCTGAGAGCAGCAAGACTTAGGACCCCATTAAGCCAAAAAACGCAGGCGAAATCTGAGCGCGGGAGCAGGACGCAGGACGCACAACGCAGGCTGAGCACAGCGCAGGCACTGTGGAGGCGTGGGTGGAGGCAGACACAACCAGGAACTAAAGCCTAAGTAGGGAACCAATGTGGACGGGTATACGACTGTGGAAGCAGCGCCCTGAGACTTGTAAAGAAACCTCCGGCAGAGGATCAAGCAAGGGGGTCTACTAGGGGGCTTGACCTTGGAAAAAACCAGAACTCAGATCTCAGGAGCCAACAGATCGCGGACAGACACTGAGCGCGAGGATAAATCTGAGAAGCTGCTGGGGTAATGATGGCTACTCATTCTCAGGAAGTTCAGAAGAGAAAGAATAACAACAAGAAAAAGAAGTCTTTAACACTCGACAGCTTTTACACAGAGAAAATCCAGACAACCGAGCAAACAGAGGAGGAGAACAAACAAGCATCCGGACCCTCCTCAAATAAGGAAAACTCCTCACAAGCTATGGAAGAGTTCAAAACTGAGATTTTGAGGAAAATGGAAGAGATCTGGCAAGAAAATAACAGTTTAAAAGGTAGAATCTTGCAATTGGAAAGTGAGGCTCAGAAACCAAAGGAACTGATAAGCAAATTGAACTCCAGAAATGACCAGATTGAAAAGGAATACCAGAAGATTATGGCCGAAAACTGAAAGATTATAGCCGAAAATCAATCCCTAAAGGCTAGAATTGAGCAAGTAGAAACTAATGATCTTTCAAGACAACAAGAACAAATAAAACAAAGCCAAAAGACTGAAAAAATAGAAGGAAACATGAAATATCTCAATGAGAGAGTGACAGACCAAGAAAACCGGTCTAGAAGAGACAATTTGAGAATAATTGGTCTTCCAGAAAAACCAGAAATTAATAGAAACCTGGACTCCATACTAACAGAAATAATTCAGCAAAATTGCCCTGAAGTCCTACAAGAGGGCAACATAGACATTGA
>NW_025379073.1:0-3569 GCF_016433145.1 Gracilinanus agilis
ACAGTGGATGATGGCATGGGTTATAGTGATGGGGAAAGTAGGATTGGTGGTGGCAGAGAAAATGGTTGTAATGTTAGAAATGGTGATGATCCTGGAGATTTCGATAGAGAAGGTGATGTGTTGATGATGAATAGGAATGATGGCAATGTTAAAGGGAAGGCTAATGATGAACCATCATCTTATGGCACTTCTACTGATGGTCAAGCCAATGAGTCAACAAGCATTTGATGGAGAAGAAGATACGGCTGGTAGTGATGCTTGTGCTGGAGAAGGTGGTGCTGGTGATGACGATGATGATGAAGTTGGTAGTGGGAGAATGTGGTGTTGTCATTAGTGATCCTGGAGACAGAGAGGAAGTGGGCCATTTGCTCTATCAGTGACAATGACTGAGTATCCGCTGTGAGCAAGACCCTATGCTAGCTCCTAAGGAAAATAAGGAGATGAAGCAGGTCATTGGATCCTGTTTGCAGATAGCATTCAGAGAAGGCCAGGTTTCTCCACAGTTACCCATAATCCACAGAAGAGTGCACACATGCCCCGGCTCCCATGTAAATAATATTCACCAAATGAAGCCAGAAGAGGGAATGTGTTTGAGAAAGGCTCCGTGGCGAGGGGACTTTTGTTTTTTTCTGCCACACTAGGTAGTCTCTTAATCCCTTTCTAGCTCTAAAGTTTAGACAGTATATGCCATTTCAGAGCAGGTATCTATGGAACATACAGATAGCTGTTGAATGAATAAACAAATGGATGAAAGGCAACTTGACAGAGGAAATAATATACAGGATTAAGACTGGGAGACCTAAATTCAAATCTCATCCCTGTCACTTACTATATGTTCAAAACCTCAGTTTTCCTCATCTGTCAAATGGACATCGCAGTACTTATACTATCTGCCCCCAAAAATTGTTCTGAGAGGACTGTGGTACTGGATTTTAATGTTGTTACTATGTACTTGTCTTGGGGGGGGCACAAGGGATTTTAGTTTTTTCCCCTGGGGATAAAAACCAATGTTGGGGGGTGGGATACACAGAGGACTGTGTATCTGGGATGTGGCAGGGATAGATCGGAGGGTGTGGAGAAGTAGAAGAATCTGACCACAAGAGCCAGGAGAGAAGGTGATCTGTCTCAACTGCCCCCCAATCAACCAATCCAGAAAGAATGATTTATTAGGCACCTACTCCATGCCAGCCATAGCATTAGGCTATGATGAATGGAGTATCCCTTGTCCTCTGCTGGGCTGTATCCTTTTTCTTTTGCCTTCTCTTGGGGTTCTGCCCTCTCCCCCAAATCCTATGGAGACTTAGGCCCATGGAGGACCATAGATATGGGGACCACCCCTGCCAGATAGAGGTATTCTGGGAAAAAGACTGGGCACCTTCCCTAGCTCCAGGCAAGAGCAAAGTTTTCAAGGGATTTCAAATGTTTCTTTTATTTCCTTCCTCGTGGGATACTTAATAACAGCAACGACAATAACAATAATAAGAAAAGCCGCCCCCCCACCCCACTTGTTGCCTCACTATCCCTGTGAGTGGGGATGACACAGTATCATTATCTGAATTTTACAGATGGAGACACTGAGGTTCAGAGAGGGGAGGGAACTTGCCAAGATTCACACAGCTAGTTAATGGTAGAACTGAGATTAGAACTCAGGTCTCTTGAGTCCTAGTGCAGGGGTCTGTCTGCTACAAGTGAATACTGCAGGTTACCAAGTAAGGCTTCACTTGGGGTGAAAGAAAAGAGACTCAAAACACTTCTCTAGGATTCCAGGGATCTGGGGGGTTGGTGGCAGCAAAGTCTGATGGGAAGAGTCGGAAAGCTAACTGAGAAAAACGAAGGCTCTTGGGGGGATGAGTGCAGGGGCACGAACTGATGTCTAATAGTTTGGGGGGACTCCCTGAAGGGTCCAAATGGGATGTTTGTGGAGGGAAGCGAGAGGACTCTGGGGGAGAAATGTGTAAGGGCTTGGCGTGAGGAGCAGGGGAGCTGGAGAGAAAAGTGATGAGGAGACTTGGGGGAGAAGTTCAGGAGCCCTCAGGAGGAGAGAAGCAGGGGCTAGAGGAGAAACTGAGGTTCTCCTATGGGAGAAATAGGCAGGGGCCTTAGGGGAAAGTGGGGTACTTAGATGGAGAAATGGGGAGAGCCCTTGGGGAAGAGGAGTGGCCGGAGGTCTGGGAGAGTGTCCTGGGGAAGATCTGAAGTGGGCCAGGGCCTGGGGAGAGAAGTGGGAGGCTCGGGGAAGAGGGGGAGAATGGGGGGGGCAGGGAGGCCGTGGAGGGTGGAATGAGAGAGGAAGCCAAACTGACATAAGGTCCTGAAGAATGCGCCAAAGCCCTGGAGGGAGCCCCGTAATCCCGGGGAGGTCTGGGGATGTATGGAGACAGCTGTGCTGATCCTGCCCGGCCTGAGCAGGCTGACATCACAGACCTGCTATGAGAGACCACTCCAGGAGTCCGGGTTCTGTTTCCTTCTTCTCTGCCTTTTCCAGGGAGAGATGGCAGGGAAGGGGGGAGGGAGCAGAGAGTCAAGCTGTTAACTCCAGCTTGGCCATGGTGCAGAGACAAAGGAGAGGATTGTGAGGGGAGCACCAAGGGGGCTGCTCAGAAATTGAGAAGACTTTCCTTTAAAATGGGAAGGTGGGAGACAGCTGGGTAGCTCAGTGGATTGAGAGCCAGGCCAGGAGATGGGAGGTTCTGGGTTCAGATCTGACCTCAGACACTTCCTAGCTGTGTGATCCTGGGTAAGTCACTTAACCTCCATTGCCTAGCCCTTGCCAACTCTTCTGCCTTGGAGCCAATACCAAGTATTGATTCTAAGGTGAAAGGTAAGGGTTTTAAAAAAATAAATAAAACCAGAAAGTGGAGGGGCAGCTAGGTGGTACCAGGCCTGGAGTCAGGAAGACCTGGGTTCAAATCTGACCTCAGACACTTCCTAGCTGTGTGACCCTGGGCAAGTCACTTAACCCCATTTGTATAGCCCTTACCCTTCAATCGTAGCATTGTTACTGAGACAGAAAATAAAGTTTAAAAAATAATAGAAAGGTGGAGAATCTATTTGAATATGTGATGCTGCCTTATATGTGAGCCAGAGACTCACCTGGCCACCACCAATGTGTTGCTAGCCTCCCTCCTTTCCCAGGAGTACTCTAGTGCCATGGAAGGGCTCAGGAAGATTGTCTGTGTGACCTTGGGCAAGTCACATCCTTTCTCTAGATCTCCATTTTCTTCTGCAAAATGAAGGCATTAGAGTCTAATGATTAGACCAACAACTCCCCCTCCTCTATCCCTGCCCCCTCCATCTCTGAATGTGTGCCTAAGATTGTGTGCTTTTTAAAACCCTTACCTTCCATCTTAGAATCAATACTGGGTATTGGTTCCAAGGCAGAAGAGTTGGTAAGGGCTAGGCAATGGGGGTTAAGTGACTTGCCCAGGGTCACACAGCTAGGAAGTGTCTGAAGGTCAGATTTGAACCTCCCATCTCGGAGCTCAGCTCTCAATCCACTGGGCCACCTAACTGCCTACCTAAGACTTTTTCTTCCTTCCTTCCTTCCTTCCTTCCTTCCTTCCTTCCTT
>NW_025379074.1:0-3644 GCF_016433145.1 Gracilinanus agilis
TGACAAAACTAGTGGAAACGCGCATCGGCCAAGGGTGGGAGGGGGGCCCGGGGGGGGTTGAAGGGGAAAGGGGAGCATGAATCATGTAACCATGTTAAAAATGAATATTAATAAATGTTAAAAAAATAAAAAATAAAAAATGGATATGAATTCCAACATATATCCTACTAGAGGGACATTTCTTTTAAACATATAATTATAGTGTAAATTAGAGAGAAAATAGTCTAAGAGAGAGAAGAACCAAAAACACAAAAGAAAATTTGAGAAAGGAAGAAAAAGTAGAATTTTAGGTGTCCTCACAAAATGTCAATGAGTGGTATAGGCTATGTCAGAATGTAAGAGAACCTCAATCACTTGCTTCTGGAGAAAAAAAAATAGAAGCTCTTTTTTAGCAAGTTTCTGGAAGAGTGAATTGTTGTCAAGGAAAATTGAACGGAAGTAATAACACAACTTAATAAGAGTGATAGTAGCAAAAGAGGTAAGGAGAGAAAAAGAAGGTAGAAATTAGATAAGAAGGGAAAGCTAGATATAGTCAGACCTGTGCCCTCTACTTTAGGAAAACATATTTTAAAGGGTACAGTTATGAGATGGGTAGGGCTTATACCCTGAAGAGTTTTCGGAGAAAGTCAGCTCTAAATAGCAAAGAAGTTAAAGGATATTTAACTAAAGAAAAAGAAGATTTGTGGGAAGGGATGTACAGGTAAAAAGGGAGAAAAAAAAGAATGGAGAAGGGATATTTCAGGAAAGTGTTAGGCACTGCCATAAAATGTTTATCTCTACTATTATTTTTTAGTGTGGTAAGAATAATTTATCCCAACAATATAAGGAAATTCTAAACTTCCCGGGGGATGAAACTGATGGGTCTTCATCTTCTCTGATGGAATAATATATCTCCTTTTCCTCCAAATATAGGGAAAAAATAAGATCCTTGATTTAGTTCTGGAAAGGATCTTAAAGACCATTTAGTTTAACTGCATCACTTCACTTACTTATTGAGTTTGGAGGAGAAAAAATTCTATTTCACTGCTAAGTAGTGACAGAACCATGGGCTGACATTCTTTCATTCTAAATCAAGCACCCTTACAATTATAATATACTGACCACACTTGATCAGCAATTCTCCTCATTTTCCTTGTAGGAATCCTGGTATTTTTGCATGTAAGTTTCATAGCTATAACTTTGAATTTCTGAGTAATTTATCCTCATAAAATATGCCTTACTCATGCTTTTTCTTCTAGGATGATTTGTCTTCAATATAGAAACCAATTAGATTGTTGTTTGTCATTGATTTAGAAATTGCTGTGTGTCTGGATCCAAAAAGTACTGATTATTGGTTGAAAAGTGTACTTCAGTAGTCTTCCTTGGGGAATCCATCCTTAGTTTTACACTACGCACATTTTTTTATCATTGACTTAAATAAAGTCACGGATGTCACACTTATCAAATTTTCTCATGACAAAGCTATGAGAAGAAGCAAACGTGTCAGATGAGATTTGGAATTATTAAAAAAAGGCTTGACCAGCTCTAAAGTATGATTGACCTTTGATTGATAAGAAAAAAATTATTGGCTATAAGCATAAAGATTTGCATTTTTGGTCCAAAAATAAGCTCCACAAGTCAGAAATAAAATATATTTAGAGAGCAGTTTGTCTGAAAAAGATTCGAAGGAGGTCATGAACTATAATTTCAATAGGAGTAAATAGTTTGACACGGCAGGCAAGAAAGTGATTGTAATCAGGGGCTGTTTTAAAAGAAGCACCATTTCCAAGAATAGAAAGCCACAGGCTGATAATTATCATCAGACTTTCCTCTTCTCCACCATCTTGGGCCCAGGTTTAGAACCTGTGGCAGTAGAAGTTGAGTGTGGGGGCTTGCATTCCTTGGTGCAAAATTCTTGTGGGCTAAATGACCTTACTGAAGCCTGCTTAGCCTGGCTGCAGTCTGAGTTTCCCTCTCACCTCAGTAAACTAGACCCTCTCTTTACCTAACATTCAAGTTTTCTTTTGGAAAATTGTTCTCTCTTCCTGTTGGTTCTGTCTCTCTATTCTTTATTTTGAAGTGTTATTTTAAAGATTTTTGGTGAGGATTTTCAGAGAGGTTTGACCTTGCCATGACTCTACCTTGCCATTGTATATCTACCTTCTTAGTTTTATTTGTAATTAAAAAACATGGATCTCCATGTTATTGAGTTTTGCTTCTACTCTTAAAGATATGTACAGTGTTCAGTGAGTGTGTATACATGTATGTATATGTAAATATATGTATATGTATATACATGTATTTGAAGTAAATTAAGTTGGAAATTCAAAAATCTCTAGAGCAAAGCATTGGGATAATAGAAATTATCCTGTAATCTATTTGGTTAAAAATTATATGATTTTTGTCCCTGACAGGAAGTATTCTGGGGTATTTGCATAGCCCACTGAAGTATCATTATTCTCTAAAGAGATGTCTTATTAGGGTCATCTTTACTGAAATTTTGGCAAATGCATATCACATTCTAAGTACATGCAACCTAGAAATAATGGTTAAATGATTTGCACAAAAATAAAGGCAGATGATAAAGACTGTCTTTCTTGGAATCCTTTGTGAATCTTGAAACCATTCAAAATCATTGGTTCTTGTAAGTCACAAGGAATAATCTACCATATAAAGAAAAATTCATTATAGACTTTTTCCTGGCCTACTAAAGGATAGAATCAGTCCTGTTAAAGTGCATTTTCTCCCATTTTAGAGCTACTGCTATCACTAGATGATAGCAGAATTAGGAATAGCAATGATTCATGTTACAAATTATCTGGGAGCAAAGTAGATGTTTTGTTTTTGTTTTTTGTTTGTTCAGTTTTTGTTTTTGTTTTTTACAAATTCAATGAGCACAAAAAGAGGCTAGAGCAGTAGGGTTCGCACACAACAATATTTTAGAAGTGGTGGCAGTAGAGGACTAAAAGCCATATAACAAGCATATTGGAAGAAAAAAAGCAGGTGATCTGAGTGTCAGTAAGGCCTGGATTGAATTCTTTCATTCTTAATAGTGGCTGGACCATAGTCAGGTCACCTAAACCTTCTAAGCTTGTTTCCTTAATTGTATAATAAAGGGATTTTGATGGTGTCTACAATCCCTTCTACCTCAAAATCTATGGTCAAATGTTCCCATTAGGGGAAAGCAGAAAGAGAAGATTATTTTTTTAAAAAGCCTTCTTAAATATCAGAGACCAATACTACCTGAGAAAAGGTATAGGAACTCAGGACTTGGGACTCTGGGAATAGGATAGAGGGTACCCAGGTGATTTTTTTGAAATGTTGATCACTGCTCATGGAATACAATTAGTCAGAGGCTGCAATTCATGGGCACTCTAGCCTATATTGTTCCTTTAAAAGGGAGAAGAAAGTGAATATGTATCTAAATATGATTCCTAATTTCCCTTTTTATTATTTTCCCTGATAATAATTCCTAATTTCCCTTTTTATTATTTTCCCTGACAAAATATGCTATTGCAACATGCCTAAGGTTTTGTCTAAGAAAACTTTCTAAGTGATATTTTACATATATATATTTAAAAGTGAGTTCTACCTATATCTATCTATCTATGGGGAGAGAGACAGAGAGAGAGAGAGAGAGAGAGAGAGAGAGAGAGAGAGAGAGA
>NW_025379075.1:0-1604 GCF_016433145.1 Gracilinanus agilis
CTCTCTCTCTCTCTCTCTCTCTCTCTCTCTCTCTCTCTCTCTCTCCCTCTCCCTCTCCCTCTCCCTCTCTCTCTCCCCTCTCCCCCTAGAAATTTAAGAATGAAAAGTTATTCTAACATCACATGTTTGCATTCCCCACTACTTTTCTTGCATCAGCTCCAAAATAAGGATCTGCAAATTTAAAAGGCATCTCAAAGGAGCAGAGACAGCAAAACTTGATAGTTTCATCAACCCTCAAGTGAGCAAAGAGTGCCAGTTCACTTTCCTCCCTTGACGGGATGGACTTGGCCATTGACTGTTCTCCTTCCAGCTCTCTGATATCTAGGATGTAAATAAACAGCCACCCCGGTGGCCCCACTTCTCCCATTTGCGCAATGGGGGGAGCTCAATTAGCTCACAGCAGGTGGGGAAGCTTTGAAGGTCAAAGGAGCAGATCCATTCTTCAGAGGCACCTTTCTCTGGGACACTCTCAGGACTGTCTATGGGATTTCACAGCCAGCCCTCCCTGACCAGCCAACAAGAGGAGTTATGAAGCAGGCACTGGCCATCTGGCATCAGCCTATCTGCACTCGACATCTAAATGTGTTCCTATCCAAAGGATGCACATTTCTCCAACATGTTCTTTTAAAGCGATAGCTGCATAAAGCACAAAGGAAGAAATGTAACCAAAACCTGGCCTAGGATGTTTGTTTATGCAATCTTTAAATAATTCATTTTTATCCCTATTGAGCCCATCACAGCATGTCAAAAATAAATGTGTCTTCTTGGCCTATTGTTTGGAGCTCAGGATTGTCAAGCGGGAGGGAAATATTACAGAGACTGAGGGAGATACACGGAGGAGTGTGACCTTTAACTGCACTACCTATAACCAATCTCATCAAATTAAAGCACTGTATATTTTCCTTAATAATCTCTGATTAGGCTGGGGGTATGAGTGGACACGAACATCCGCCATTGCTATGCAGCGGGATGCCTGCTTAGCACCAGCAAAGCGTTTGGGAATAAGTGAGCAAAATGCTTTAATTTGATAGGGTTAGAATCCTGCAGGCTCCGAGGTGAAAGGTCTCCAACAGCTCCGCTCACACTGAATATGCAGAAATAAAAAAGTAAATTGCTTACATCTGCTGCAGGCAGCAGGGAAAATGATCTGATTGGACAGTCCGAGAACTCTCCATCTCTTTTGGGTTAGAGAGAGGGTTTGGGAGCATTGAAAGCTCCTAATTGGAGTAATTCTGAATTAATAGACATACACACATTTTCTCTCTCTCCTCCCCCCAAAATAAATTAATTAATAAATAACATTACATTTTGAGGCAGCTGGTTGCAGGATGCTATATGTTGAGGAATGCTCACGAATTACAAGGAAGTGGTTAAAAAATGTTTCCTTTTTTTTAAGTTATGAACCCACCTATTGGTTTGATTTAACAACAGGTAACAAACAAATAAGTATCATAATATTACATGGTTTGTCCATCTATCCCCCAGTTTGGAATTCTTTCTGAGTTATATAGCTATTTATCCACTTTATAAATTTACCAATGTATATGTGTGTGTATATGTATATATACATACATACATGTGTATATATATATATATATATATAT
>NW_025379076.1:0-5215 GCF_016433145.1 Gracilinanus agilis
TTCCTTCCTTCCTTCCTTCCTTCCTTCCTTCCTTCCTTCCAAGGCAGAAGAGCAGTAAGGGCTAAGCAATAGGGGTTAAGTGACTTGCCCAGGATCACACAACTAGGAAGTGTCTGAGGCCAGATTTGAACCGAGGACCTTCTGTCACTAGGCCTGACTCTCAATCCACTGATCTCTCCACTGCCCCCAATAATTTCTAATAAAATCATTGTTAAGGAGACCTATTAGTCTACTTGTGCTAGTAAATTATGATTAGATTTTCTGCTATTCTATTCTATCTAGTTTGTTCTGTTCTATTGTTTTCCTCTAGTAGCTTGTTTAGTTTTTTACCATTTTGGGGGGGCTTGTTTTCTGATTGTTAGCTTAAAAACATTTTTTTAAATTAAAAAACATTCTAAAATATAACCCAACTTTGCCACAGGACCTTAGAGTAATTAAGGGGCAGAAGATAAGTATGTATATACACACATGCATCCATACCTACATACAACATACATATGCACTCATATATATGCATATACATTCTTGGATCAGAAGATCCTTGCTAGTGAGAGATTTGCTATAGATTGCTGACAGTGGCAAAGAAACACAAAGGTTACCTTCTTAAATACATGTGGGTTTATGAAGGGATAGAAAACCTCAGATGGGGGATCTGACATTCAGCTTCAAGGACTGACCTTCCTGCTTAGGTTATTTCTTTATATGACCACTGAATTTATAGAGCAGAGGAAGAGATCTTGCTTGGGATTCTGGCCACATATCACACACCAGTGAACAGTGGAAAGAGCAGGAGTTCACAAGATTTCTTTGACCAGAGGATCTAGGTTCAAATTCCTCCTCTGAAGTTTACTATCCTTGTGACCTCAAACAAGTCAATTAACTTCTCTGGGCCTCAGTTCCTTCATCTGTAAAATGAAAGGTTTGGCCTCTGAGGTATCTTCTAATTCTAAATATATGATTCTATGATCTAGCTTCCTTTCTGCTTAGTTGCAATTCTTATCCAAAGGAGGCATCTCTGATGTTTCTTTCCAGTGAGTTGCAGAACTCCCTATCTTGTAGCAGTTGTCTATGGGCTGTAGACATGGGGAAGAAGATCTGTGGGGGAGTGCTCTTCCTCTATTAAAGTTTTACTTTGATTTTTCATCATGATATGGAGGAGACCCTGGGCTCTCAAACATTAGGTAAGTGACTCATAAGCTTCGGTAGGTCCTACCAAGCTAGGAAGGCTTTGAATTTGAAACTGTTAATAGTTATCCAAGGATCTGAATTTGAATCCTGATTCTCCTCCTTAATATGTGTGGGACTTGAGACAAGTTACTTAACCTCTATAAGCCTCAATTTCCTCATCTGAAAATTTAGAGGGTTGGAGAAAATGATTTTTAGGATCCCTTCCAGATCAGAATCCTATGATCTTATAACCAATCTGGCTTTCTTTGGAATAACTTCTCACAGGAAGGTTGAGTACCAGATAAGCAATAATTTTAGTCTTAGCAGCTTGTGAAAATCTTCTAGCAACGCCTATAGGATGTCTACATGGGTGGAAGGAATGCTTACACTCTTGACATCACAAATCGTTTGAAGAATTTGAAGAATTTCTCTGGTTACCTCCAGCCAAGCATTCTTGAGTGTTGTGCCTTTACTGGACCACAACCATCTCTATTCATCAAATTTCCTCATATATAGTCACATGATCCAAATTTTATATTCTTTAACTCCAGTAAGAGAGGGGGCAAGTTTGTGAAGTCAGCAGAGATTGGTGGGAGGGAAATGAGTCTTTTTGCTTGCAAAGTGGCTGACTGTGATGAGTGACAAAGGAGCCCAGCAAAGACAAACACAGGTCTCAAACCCTTTCCTTGAAAAAACCAAATAGATCAAACCAAGTCAACTGGCCAGTGATTCTGAAATCATTCTAAAGTGCAACTTGTTTGGATAATTCTAGCTTCAGGAGACAAGATAAGCTTCAGAGACTGAAGCTACTGTTACTATATTTTTAAGCAGCAATGGAATCTTGGAGGGACAATTTAGCTCATACTATGAGGAGTCCGTAAGGAGACTGGGAGTTTAATTGTCATTCTGGAAAGACTGTCAATCATGATGACTGAGGAAAGGACAAATAAAAAGGATAAAGAGAATTCTTTTCCCTTAGACAACTAAATTTTACCCTTATCTTTAAAAGAAACATGAAGAAAATTCTTGAGAATACTTCCTCTTGGGGGAACTCAATGGCACAACTATGTTTACAGAATAGATAAGTGAGCAGATGTGGTGGGTTAAAGGAGACTTTGACTTTGATGTTCTCCCAGCTGATACATTGTAAATAGTCATTTGTGTTTTTGTTTGAATGTTAATAAATAGTATTGTCAGAGACTTTGATGTTTATTCGAGCCTTGAAGGGTTTGCTATATATAGTTAGAAATGAGTAACTGCTTGTGGCAAAAGAGATTTTTCTTAATATTTAGTATATTTTTAGTATTCTTTAATAAATTTAATAATATTTAGTAAATTTTGCATGGAGGAGAACTCAAGAGACAATTGTTTAATTTAGGAAGTGGTTGCAATTCTAGCAATTAATGTGGAAATGATCAGAACATGCTTCTTTATTGCTTGGGATGAGATTTATTAGAAAAACAAGCTAGCAGGCTGTAGAAAGAAAGGGAACCATTTAGACTAAAAATGGATTTTGTTGCCACTAAATTCCTGTTACAGAAAGGATTTAGGAAGAGGAAAATTAAAAGAAACCTTTGAGAGAACGGGAGAAATACAGGTTAGGTTTTCAATATTACTAATACATATACAAATACATGTCTTCCTCCTTTCCCCCTATCTCATTTTGGTTATGGTTTGCCTTGTAGTTAGGACTGGGGAAGAGAAGACTTTGAGGGCACGTGGTAATTGTTTGAGTATGCCATGTGGAAGAGGGATTACACTTGTGCTGTTTGGTCCCAACAGCAGAACTAGGAGCTCTGGCACAGTTTTCAGAGAGGCAAATTTCAGGGTTCCAAAAAGCAGAGATGCCAAAAAAAAAAAAATGGATTTGTAAGAACTCAGGTTAGGGATGTGAGTAAACAGAAGAATATATCAAATATTATAAAGAAGTATAAGCCAAGAGTCATCTAGAAAGAAAATTAGGAATAACGTCATAATATTTAAATGCAGAGCATCGGAGAAGAGGATGCTTTGGTGAAAAGGGTTATAACATAGCATCTTTGTAGAAATGTAGTAAGAATTCTAAATGGAAGGAAAGAAAGGAAGAATAATAACTTAGAACAGGAGCTAGTAAGCCTCACCAAGGAAACAGAACTCTTGAAAATTAGAATGTATGAATCAGAAATCAGTGACACCATGAGAAAGTAGTAAATATTAAACAAAACCAAGACTGGAAAAAAATAGAAGACAATACAAAGTATTATCTATGAAAAACAACTAACCTAGAAAACCGATCGAATAGAGATAGTATAATTCATGATCCAAAAGAAGTACCTGATGCCATATTTCAAGAAGTCATAAATGAAAATTGTCCAGCTATATTAGAACCAGTTTGTAAGGTAAAAATAGAAAGACTTCACTAGATACCTCCTGAAGAAAAATCCAAAATGAAAGTTTCCAATCAATGTCATAGAAAAATCTAGAACTTCCAGGTCAAAGAAAAATTACTACAAGCATCAAAGAATAAAGTTCAAGTTTCAAGAAACCATAACCAGAATCTCATAAAATTTGGCAGATATGATATCAGAATATGATATTGCAAAGGGCAAAATATAAAAACTTGTAGTGATGAATAATTTGTATTGCAAAACCATGTATAATCCTACAAGGGGAAAATAGAGTTTTAATAGAATAAGAATATAAAAATAATAAGTAATAATATTTAATAGAATAATGCCAGCAATCCTTAGAAAAATATTAGGGTAGGGTAGTAGTTACATGATAATGAGGTACTTTTTTTCTAATGGGATGAAAATAAACAAATGTCCTTCAGAATCCTAAAAAAAAAAAAAAAAAATTGATTTGGTTCTTTGGGAATGTGATACTTTCTATCTCCCAGGAAGTCTTCAAGAGGAGCCTAAATGATGACTTACAGTAGGTGTTAAAAACGTGGTCTTGTTTAGATGACAGTTGGACTGGATGCCTTCTGAACTCAACAACTTGCACGATTATGGCCACGAATAATCTTGTTACTGTCATCTTCTGTTTGCCACCCTTTGTTCTCAAAGAAAACCCCCAATCCTAGAGGCTAGCTAACTTAGCAAGGCTGGACATTAGAGAGAGTAACATGCTGCCCTTGGGCAGCTAGATGGTGAGTAAGTGGGTACTTGGTGCAGGGAGTCTGGATTGGACAGTTACCAAGTCTTAGAAAGATGAAAAAATATGATAGTTAAAATTCTTTTAGTGTTTTTTTTAAACATTTATTAATATTCATTTTTAACATGGTTACATGATTCATGCTCCTCCTTTCCCCTTCGCCCCCCGCACTCCCCCCACCCATGGCCGATGCACATTTCCACTAGTTTTGTCATGTGTCCTTGATCAACACCAATTTCCAAATTGTTGGTAGTTGCATTGGTGTGGTAGTTTCGAGTCCACACCCTCAATCATGTCCGCCCCGACCCATGCATTCAAGCAGTTGTTTTTCTTATATGTTTCCTCTCCTGCAGTCCTTCCTCTGAATGTGGGTAGCATCTTTACCATAAATCCCTCAGAATTGTCCTGGGTCATTGTATTGCTGCTGGTACAGAGGTCCATTACATTCAATTTTACCACAGTATATCAGTCTCTGTGTACAGTGTTCTTCTGGCTCTGCTCCTTTCGCTCTGCATCAGTTCCCGGAGGTCTCTCCAGTTCACCTGGAACTCCTCCAGTTTATTATTCCTTTGAGCACAATAGTATTCCATCACCCGCATATACCACAGTTTGATCAGCCATTCCCCAATTGAAGGACATCCCCTCATTTTCCAGTTTGTTGCCACCACAAAAAGCGCAGCTATGAATATTTTCCTACAAGTCTGTTTATCTATGATCTCTTTGGGGTACAAACCCAGCAATGGTATGGCTGGATCAAAGGGCAGGCATTCTTTTATAGCCCTTTGAGCATGATTCCAAATTGCCAGCCAGAATGGCTGGATCAGTTCACAGCTCCACCAGCAATGCATTAATGTCCCAATTTTGCCACATCCCCTCCAACATTCATTACTCTCCCCTTCTTTCATTTTAGCCA
>NW_025379077.1:0-1067 GCF_016433145.1 Gracilinanus agilis
AGGCCAAATTTGAACTCAAGAAGAAGAGAATACTTGAATGGAATGGCCATTGAATGACAGAGATGGATGGGAGCATAGACATTATCTTGTCTAAATTCTTCCTTTTTGCAAATGAGGGACCAAAGGTCTTGAGAAGGGGTTGTCTTGTTCAAGGTCAAATGGCAAATCTAGGACTCAAATACAGCTTTCCAGAATCTGATTCTAATATTCCTTCTAAGGTATCAACTTTAAATAAACTATTTTAGCATATAGTCTTTCTAAAGGAAATTACTTCTGAGGGCTTCAAAAGAGAAAGGCAGAAGTGAACCACTAGTTAAGAAGGTAGAGTCTGTGAATAGGATTTGGATTTCTGGAACACAATTTCTAACATAATAAATGACATGGTCTTGATTAGAGATGGGATGCATCTAACAAGGTCCATGTGCTTGCAGTCTTGAAAATCGATATCAAAAGTTGTTTAATCTGAAAAGGAAGGGCTGTGGGGTGGGAAACTATTGCTTATATAAATTCAATAGCCCAGATATTGCAGATAAAAGTTCCAGGGTAGGAAGATTAGCCAAAGTGTCATTCAGAAACTAAGAGGAGACAAATTTTGAGAAGGAAGTCCACCTAACATATCCTTAAATATCCTTGCAAAAATGAACAAACTGTGGGTAACAAGCAAGATGAATTGGACATCTCACATAGATAGGTAAGGTAGTATCACTGAAATTTCATAGGATGATTAGAATATGGTTCTAGGAGGGCATGCCTTCTTCAAAATAAAGATGATGAGATGTGGTGGGGATGGAGCATGTCATGGAATGATTGAGTGAAAAAGCATGATATATTAGGAAATATATTTCTATAAGGAAAGTCAGCAATCAGATGAGGAAGCTTAGGGAAGAACAGTTGCCCTCTTACTTATTTACTTACACATCACGTGGATAGGAAGAAGTATTAGATAAGGAGTTTAGGAAATTGATTCCAAGTTTGGCATGGTGGCATAGAATAGGAACAATCGAGACTTTTAATTATCCATATTCCCCTCTCTCTCTCTCTCTCTCTCTCTCTCTCTCTCTCTCTCT
>NW_025379078.1:0-6587 GCF_016433145.1 Gracilinanus agilis
CCCTCCCTCCTTCTCTCTCTCTCTCTCTCTCTCTCTCTCTCTCTCTCTCTCTCTCTCTCTCTCTCTTCTCTTGTCTAGGCCTGGCTCTCAGTCTGTTGAGCTATCTAGCTGCCTCTTGCAAAGCACCTGTAAGAATTATCTCAATTTATCTTCACAATAATCCTGAGAAATAGGGGCTATTATTATCCTAGTTTTACAGATGAGGAATTGAAACAGATAGAAGTGAAGTGATTTACTTAGTGATTCAGTCAGCATTTGAACTCAGGCCTTCTTTATTCCAAGTCCAGCACTCTATCCACTACAGTTAGATAGCGCAATGGATAGTTAATAAAGAGCATAATTCTATGCTCTGGGTATAGAATAAGTAAGTTTTGATTAACCACAGTCTCCGACACTTACTAGCTGTGTGACCCTGGGCAAGTCACTTAACTTCAGTCTCATTTTCCTTAATTGTAAAATGGGGATGTTAATGATAGCGCCTACTTCCTGGGTTGTTGGGACTCTCAAATAGGATATCTATAAAGAGTTTAGCATACTCCCTGGCACATAGATGGTTCTTAGTAAATGCTTATTCCCTTTCTCCTTTCTCTTCCTCGCTTCCCCACCCAACTTGGGCTAGAGGGTGGAATTATTTTTCTTAAAAAAGACTGAATTAAACTGGATCAAATTCAGCCCTTCCCACTGGGAAATGTCCTTTATTTTGCACGGAATCTCAGACTTTCTAAGGATTAACTCAAAACCTCACTCGAGTCATTTATCCTTTGATCTGAGGTTCTCACCCCTCAATTGCTCAATCCCATTCAGCTCAAAGTCTTCTTGCCCTCCTTCCTGGACTCCAGAGTTCAGACTGGCTGCACTGGCGTGGTTAGCTTTGGATTAGGGTTCCACCTGGTGGTCTACTCTGAGTATTGCAGGACTTCAAATTTTCCTGGATACAGGTAAGGCTGGGAGCTCAGAAATGTTCATTCAGTTCAGTCCCAAAAGCATGTATTAAGTGCCTGCTCTGTATTAGGTGTTGGGGATGCCTTGTCTACAAGTGTCTTCCTTTTGTCTTTTTCTTCCAATTTCTCTTCCTTTTTCTCCTTCTCCTTTTCTCCTTTCTCATTCTCTTAACCACTAATCTGCCTGTTCCCATCCTTAAGTCTAATGTTTCTTCTTCCTTAAGGGTGAAGGGAACCATATAATCCAGTGACTCCTGTTGGCAGCCATAGCATAGTTTATGTTTTTCTAGTGAATCATTAATGGGATTCTCCCAGGATTAATAACCTGTGGAGTTCTTTAGAGTAAAGAGAGAATTAAAGTTTACAGTTGCAGGGCAGATCAACCGACCCCTCACTTTTCTGCCCCCCTCTTTGCCCTAAACTTTGCCTCTGAACCTAGTGGCTGGGGGATGATAATGAACATGATTGTAGAGAAACAGAGATATGTTCCCAGGGGAAGATTGTTTCTCTAGGAGGTTGGCTGGGGTTGGGAGAATGGCATGGGACTGGGGAGAAGGTGCCCCCCACCCAGGTCAGTAATTCCCATACAATCCAAGGGGTCATCAGCCTTCTCTTCTTCCTCTCTGTCCCGCCTCTGGGTGGGTAGTAGGGAGGGGGAGGCTGGTTAAAGGAGAGGGATGATGAAGGGGAGGCGGAGACTTTGCAGAGACAGACTGGGAGGGATATAAAAGAGGCAGAATGGGTTGTGGGCAAGACCCCATCTGACCTGAGGCAGGGTAGCTCATAACTCCTGCAGTAGCATCAGGCTAGCTCACCTCCTTGGATTCAGGGTAAGTGAACACAAGGATGAAGAAACTGAAGTGTGATCATTCTGCCCCTTGGACTTTATAGGCCACTTGGGAAGGGAGGATTTTGGGGGCTAGAATTGGGTGCTAGAGGCTAATAGAGATCAAACTTGGAACGTGGGGATGATGCAAGGGTAGGACCCAGGGAGGGTTAGATGTGCGAGCTGGATGATAAGAGGGAAGGCTTGAGACTAGGAAACCTGGTTCTTGCAGCAGCTGCCCTATGGATTGGCAGTGAGACATTCCCCAGGGACCCTGGGGTGGGCGTGAGTGCCTGGGCTTTTGAAGAGAGTATATCCTATAGTGGAGGATGTTCATATATCCTTGAGTATGTGCATATATGTTACTGGGAAGGTGTGTAGGAGTGTGTCTGTGTAGCTGTGTATAACAAGGGATACATGTATACCCAGGGGCTTTGTAAGGTTGTATCCCCACTCTTTTCTCTACAGTTCCATGTTCTCATGTTCTTATATGGGTGATCTTGTGGGAAATGACATGGTCAGGGATTTCCAAGCACCCTTTCTCCTTAAACTCTTCCTACAATTTCTCCTCCAAGAAGTGCTCCCTGTAATGATTGATTGGGGCATATGTTTACCTCCTTTCATCTCTGATTCTCCACCTTCTGGTTGTCATGCGAATCCACTTTCTTTTGCAGGAATTCTTAATGTTAGGTTATCCATGTGTCAATTAGTCCTTGCTTTGACCAAGTGTTGGGGTTGGTCAGCCTGAGGCAGGGCTACAACCAGAAAATTTGGGTATTAAAGATGAACTCCATACAGCAATCCTCAAATCCACATGAAGACAAACTTATCTGGGATGGACTTCAGAGCACTGCCTGTTGTGGGAGGACACAAATCCCAGGATACCAGTCCCCGTAGACAGAACCATGGGAGTCCTCAAGACCATTTTGTCAGGGAGACTGGTGCCTGAGGAATGGTGAACAGGGTTTCCTGGGGAATATCATCCACTAGGAAGATGAAGTATGCTACCTTGAAGCTTTCTATTTTATTTTTTTAATTTAAAAATTTTTATTTTTATTGTCATGTAAAACACACTTCCATATTGGTCATTGTTATAAGAGCACACTCATACATAACCAACTCCCCCAATAAAACCAGTAATACACTGATGTGAAAGAGGATTCCAACAGTTCTTTTTCTGGAGGCTGTAAGTCTTTCAGGATTGTCCCAGATTATGGCATTGCTGAAAGTAGCCACATTTTCACAGTTAATCATTGTATGATATTACTGTATTGTGTACTGCGTTCTCGTACTTCTACTTATTTTGCTCTGCACCAGTTCCTGCAGATCTTTCCAGAAGCTTTCCATTTTAACAATTTATTCTTGCTAACTAGGTACTAAGCTCCATGGGTTCGACAATGTTTGCTGAAAGCCTAACTGTAGGTGCTTTTGGTGCTCTCTGGATTTCGGTGACTAGGATAAAGCCAAGATTCTCCCAACCTAGTTATGACTGTTCTTGAGGCATGGAGTGTCTTGGTGGGGAAAGATGAGTGAGATATCAGAAGAGTTGGGGAACTGAGACTTCAGCTTTTATTCTCTCTTTGGAGTGGCCATTGAGTAGCCATTTAACCAGGCGTTCTCTAGATCCCTAGGCATCTGGAACATTCTAATATTGCTCTTCCCTCCATCTCGGCCTCATTTTCTCTCTGTTTCCTCCTCCTACATTCCTCCTCTCTCCCTGAATTCTTCCCCTTTCTCTCTTTTCATTCTGTTCTCTTCTCCCTTGCCCTGTTCATTTCCCCCATATCCTAACTTTTCTTTTCTCTTCTCCTTTCTCTTTCCTTTTCTTTCTTTGTTTCCATCTCCCCACTGCTTTGTTCCCTGGCCTTCTCTTTTAACTACTCCCTCTTATCCTTTGCTCCTCAGATGGCTGCCTCTCAATACTGGTTCTCTCTTCTGGTCCTGTCCTGTTGCATGGCTCTCTTGATGCCACCCTGTGCTCAGGGGGCTCCACAGGAACCAGTGTATCCTGGTGATGATGCCACCCCAGAGCAGATGGCCAAGTATGCTGCAGAACTCCGGAGATATATCAATAGGCTGACCCGGCCAAGGTGGGTGAGAGTCCCTGGGGAGGGTGGGGACAGGGCTTGGGTCTGGGGGTCTGAAAAATGACTGTAGGTGATGTTGGTGCTCTCTGGATTTCGGTGACTTGGATAAAGCCAAAACTGTCCCATCCTAGTTAGGACTGTTCTTGAGGCGTGGAGTGTCTTGGTGGGGGAAAGATGAGTGAGATAGCAGAAGAGTTGGGGAATTGAGACTTCCTCTTTTATTCTCTCCTTGGAGTGACTAGTAGTAGTGAGGGAAATAAACTCTATTCAGAGCCAAGGGATCTGAAAGCACCAGGGATTTTGCAAAGGTATGGTTTGAACTGCTAATCTCTGAGATCCTTTCCAATTTTGTAAATCTGGGTGGGTATCCAGCATGTTTCTGTGTATATGTGAGAAAATGCTCATGTGAGTGTGAGTGCGAGTATGACTATTTTTCTTAGCAGTGAGATCTGTCAATGTGACCAGATCTATCCAGAGCCAGTGGAAGAAATCCACAAATTCCCACCAACTCTGATCCTGGGGACAAAACATATCCCTAACCACACACTTCCCTGCAGGACACACCATTCAAATCCTCCCCTTCTGTCCTAGGTAGGGTAACTAAGGGTCATCAGGAATGTCATTCTCAGACAGGAAGGAAAGGGTCTTTGGCTGTATCTAATGATTGTTATGTCTGAGTTTGTAAGACTATACTTGTGAATGTATGCAAAGGTGGCGAAGTGTGGACAGCTCTGAACCCAGGTATATTTCCCAATTATCTTGCAGGTATGGGAAGAGGGCAATGGGCCAGAAAATCTACCAGGACGGGGTGGATTTCTTGGAATAGATGGTTCTGCTGTAGCATTCCCAGGTACCAAATACCCCAAAGTCTCTGAACTTCTCTGGATTGGGGAGAGGAGGTTTTGGTGGGTGTGTATATTCTCCAGTACTAGGGAAGGAGTGGGGCTGGAGGAAGGTGGGAGAAGGTCTTAGATGGGCAACAGGTCCTCCAGGGGCAGGATTTGGATCCTTTAGGGGAGAATGTGGGCAGAGTCTCTGTAGATGGGGATAAGATGTCCTGCTAACCAAGAGAGCCTTTGGCCCTGATCTGCTATCCTGACATCCCTTCTCTTTTCTTATAGGACATCCAGTCAGCTGAAACTTCAGTGCTTCTGGCCCATTCCCCTCCCCATTTCCAGAGTTCTGTGGGCCGTCCTGGTCATAGCTCCTATCTCCTCTGTACTAATGGCTTGGCAGAAGCTGAGCCACAGAATTCTATCCCCATCCCTACACCATACCTAATAAAGCTGAGTTAAAATTGCAGTTACTTTGTCTCTTGGTGGATTTTTCTTTATAAATCTATGCCGTACAATTTACCGAGTGATTCCATAGATTTTATCTAATTTGATCATGAGATAGACAGGGCAGAATTTCCCACTTTACAGATAAGTATATTGAGGCTTATCAAATTTATAATCTTTGCCCAAGGGTTTTTCTTTATCTCTCTCTCTCTTTTTTAAATGCTTACCTTCCATCTTAGAATCAATACTTTGTATTGGTTCCAAGGCATAAGAACAATAAGGGCTAGGCAGTGGCGGGTTATGTCACTTGCCCAGGGTCACAAGAAGTGTCTGAGGTCAGATTTGAATCCAAAACTTCCCTTCTCTAAGCCTGACTCTCAATCCACTGAATCATCTGTGATTTCATAGATTTCATCTAATCTGATCATGAGATAGACAGGGTAGGCAGAATTTCTCATTTTACAGATACATTTATTGGGGCTTTATCAATGTTAAGACCTTTGCCCAAGGTTTCTAAATGAAAGTGTCAGAACTAGATCTTGAGTCTCTGTGGGTTTCCTGAGCGCTGGCTGTATTATAATGGAGGGACTCAAGGGGTGTGGGGAGGGGAGAAGATGAATATTTAAGGTTTCAGTAAAGAAGATGAGGTTCATGTTGGAGGGGTGCTATTGGAATAACTGCTCACCTGCATATTCTAAAAACTGGTTCTATGACCCCTTACTACTTTTCTCAGGTTCAGTGTGACTGAGTAATCAACTCGACAAATCATAGTCTCAGTCAGTATAATAATATTTAACATAGGAGCCACTAACTCATGCAAAAATGTAGATATATTAACAAAGTAAATAAAGAGAAGGAATCAAGTAGGAAAATCTTTCTCTATCCTCCCCCCCCCAACCAGATACCCATCCACACATAAAACCTTAGGATGTCAGAGGTGGAAGGGACCTTTAGAACTAATTTTGTCCAGCCCTCTCATTTTTAACTTCTGGGTAGCTCAATAGATTGCTGGAGCACTGGATTTGGAATCAGGAAAATATGAACTTAAATTCCAACTCAACCACTTAGTAGCTCTGCTCCTCGGTAAATCACACAACCTCACTCAGCCTCAGCTTCCTCAACCATAAAATGGGGATAACAATAGCTCCTATCTCCCAGGATTATTGTGAGGATGAAACAAGATAATATTTGTAAAGAGCTTTAAAAAATTTAAAGTGCTGTGTAAATGCTAACTACTATAATTATTTTCTAGTGTGAGAAACTAAGGCTTTAAGAGGAAATGACTTGCCCAAGGTCACACACCACTTAGTGGTAGTTAGAACTAGAACTAGGAGACCTGGGTCTCCTGACTCATAGGCTATACTCCCACTATTCTGCTTAGTCTTTGGATTTCTCTCTCCCTCTTTCCCTCTCTCCCTCTTTCCCTCTCTCTCTTTTTCTCTCCCCCTTCCCC
>NW_025379079.1:0-1830 GCF_016433145.1 Gracilinanus agilis
GAGAAAGAGAGGGAGGAAGAGAAAGAAGGAAGGAAGGAAGGAAGGAAGGGAGGGAGGGAGGAAAGAAAGAAAGAAAGAAAGAAAGAAAAAAGAGAGAGAGAAAGAAAGAAAGGGAGAGAGAGAGGGAGGAAGAGAAAGAGAGAAAGAAAGAAAAAAGGAAGGAAGGAAGAAAAAAGGAAGGAAGGAAAGAAAGAAAGAAAAAGAAAAAAGAAAGAAAAATTCTTATATTCTTCTAGGAGACTTATGATCCTTAAGTTATCTCTGCACAACTGGTTTTCAAAGTACTCTGGCCTATATAGAATCCATGTTATTTTAACAGTGTTCCCTTTGGTTTCTTTCAAAATTTTCTCCTCAAAATTTCCACTTTGGTGTTTTTGTGTTCCAAATCTCTAATTCTCTCTCAGATGAAAGAGACTTAGGTGTACTTAGGTGGCACAATAGATAAGAGCTCTCTGCTCTTGGAATCTGAGGGATCTGAGCTCCTGGACTATCATTTACTCTATCTTAGCCTCAATTGTAAAATGAAGATAATATAATTTACCTCACAGGGCTATTGTGAAGATTAAATGAGATAACACATGTTTGCAAATCTTAAAACACTTTATAATTGTTAGTTACTACTATTATTACTTCTTTGGAGAAATTCTCTACCATATATTCAATTTTTCCTATTGTTTGTGTTTTTAAATTCTGTGTTGAGAGTTCTATATTTGTCTTAAATTAATTTCTAATTTCTTCCTTTAAGAGTTTCATTGGTCATGAGTAGCCTGAGTAAATGTAATAAAAATGGCCATTTTACCTAAACTAATCTATTTGGTGCCATACAGAAAAAATACTAAATACATCTGGAAGAACAGAAGGTCAAGAATATGAAGGCAAACAATGGGAAAAAATGTGAAGAAAAGTGGCCTAGATCTCGTGTGATTAAAAGCAGTAATCATCAAAACAATCTGGTACTGACTAAGAAACAGAGCAGTGGATCAGTGCAATAGGTCAGACACATAAAACTCAGTAATAAATGACAATAATAATTTAGTATTTGACAAATTAAAAGATCTAACTATTTGTGACAAGAAGTCACTGCTTGGCAAAAACTGTTGGGAAAATTGGAAAATGATATGGCAGACACTGGGATTGGACCAATGTCCCACTCACACTGTAAGGAAGAAAAAGTCAACATAGAAACATGATGTAAATATAAAGAATAATAGTGAGAGCAGCTAGATGGCTCAGTGGATTGAGAAGCAGGCTAAGAGATGACCTCAGGCACTTCCTAACTGTGTAACCCTGGACAAGTCATTTAATCCCATTGCCTAGTCCTTACAGCTCTTCTGCCTTA
The DNA here is from genome assembly GCF_016433145.1 of Gracilinanus agilis. Taxonomy (NCBI): domain Eukaryota; kingdom Metazoa; phylum Chordata; class Mammalia; order Didelphimorphia; family Didelphidae; genus Gracilinanus; species Gracilinanus agilis. Next base: position 1,340 of record NW_025379079.1, read on the forward strand.
AAATTGATATTAAGATAGAAGGGAAGCTCTAGACTTGGAGCTCTATTGCCCTGTGTTACCTAGCTGCCCCTACATGATAATAAATGTTCAAAATATTTTCACTTGTCTTTGAGGTTTTGCTCAAACCTCCTTCTGTCTTTATGACCTATTCTATTGTTTTATCTGCTCGTGAGCTAAGTTTTTATTCAGCTTTTCGTTTCTCTTTTGGCCTTTCAGTTTTTCTCTTGTATTCCCTATTATCCATCTCTGAAAATTCTTTATATCAGTGGTGTCCACTGCAAATAGAAACAGGGTCCCTAAATTGTACATAAGCATCTACATGCTGACTTAGAAATGCACATATTGGCAAGTCACTTAAAACTCCATTGCTTAGACCTTAACACTCAGTACACAGTATTGATTCCAAGACAATAGGTAAGGGTTTAAGAAAGAAAGAAAGAAAGAAAGAAAGAAAGAAAGAAAGAAAGAAAGAAAGAAAGAAAGAAAGAAAG
>NW_025379080.1:0-3298 GCF_016433145.1 Gracilinanus agilis
GGGGTGGTCAAAAAAGGGAGGGGAGAAGAAGGGGGAGGGAATTCATTAGGCCTTTAAAAAACAAAAAGAGGGGAATAACAAGGGAGGGCCAGAAAGGGAAGTCAATTAAGGGAGGGGATATGGGATACTGGCTCAAAGCAAACCACTGGTTTAAAAGAAAATAGTGTAACAAGAAGGGGTGGGTCTAGGGGAGGATACAAAAATGTCAGTGAATGCACAACTGATAATTGTAACTCTGAATGTGAATGGGATGAACTCTCTCATAAAATGGAAGCAAATAGCAGAGTGGATCAGAAACCAAAATCCTACCATATGTTGTCTACAAGAAACACATATGAGGTGGGTAAACACACACAAGGTTAAGGTTAAGGGCTTGAGCAAAATCTTTTGGGCATCAAATGAGAAAAAGAAGGCAGGAGTGGCTATTATGATCTCTGACAAAGCCAAAGTAAAAATAGATATCATTAAAAAAGACAGGGAAGGTCATTACATCCTGATTAAAGGCAGTATAAATAATGAGGAAATAACACTGCTCAATATATATGCACCAAATGGTATAGCATCCAAATTCATAAAGGAGAAACTGGCAGAGCTCAAGAAGGAAATAGATAGTAAAACCATAATAGTGAGAGATCTAAATATTCCTCTTTCAGATCTAGATAAATCAAACCAAAAAATAATTAAGAAAGAGGTAACAGAGATGAATGAAGTCCTAGAAAAATGAGATTTAATTGATATACGGAGAAAAATAAATAGGGACAAAAAGAAATACACCTTCTTTTCAGCTGCACATGGTACATTCACAAAGATTGACCATGTTATAGGGCATAGAATCATTGCAAACAAATGCAAAAGAGCAGATACAATAAATGTAACCTTCTCAGATCATAATGCAATAAAAATAATAATTAGTAAGGACACCTGGACAGGCAAATCAAAAACCAATTGGAAATTAAACAATATAATTCTCGAAAACCAATTTGTCAAAGAAGAAATCATAGAAACAATCAACAATTTCATTGAAGAGAATGACAATGATGAGACATCCTACCAAACTCTGTGGGATGCAGCCAAGGCAGTACTCAGGGGGAAATTTATATCCTTGAGTGCATATATTAACAAATTAAGAAGGGCAGAGATTAATGAATTGGGTATGCAATTCAAAAAATTAGAAAGCAAGCAAATTAAAAACACCCAGATGAAAACTAAATTAGAAATACTAAAAATTAAGGGAGAAATTAATAAAAGTAAAAGTAAAAGAACTATTGAACTAATAAATAAGACTAGAAGCTGGTATTTTGAAAAAACAGATAAAATAGATAAAGTACTGGTCAATCTAATAAGAAAAAGGAAAGAAGAAAACCAAATTGACAGTATTAAAGATGAAAAGGGAGACCTCACCTTTAATGAAGGGAAAATTAAGGCAATCATTAAAAACTATTTTGCCCAATTATATGGCAACAAATATAACAATTTAGGAGATATGGATGAATATTTACAAAAATATAAATTGCCTAGATTAACAGCAGAAGAAATAGAATACATAAATAATCCCATATCAGAAAGAGAAATTGAACAAGCCATCAAAGAACTCCCTAAATAAAAATCACCAGGACCTGATGGATTCACAAGTGAATTCTATCAGACATTCAAAGAGCAACTAATCCCAATACTATACAAATTATTTGATATGATAAGCAAAGAAGGAGTCCTACCAAATTCCTTTTATGACACAAATATGGTACTGATCCCAAAGCCAGGTAGACCAAAAATAGAGAAAGAAAACTATAGACCAATCTCCCTAATGCACATAGATGCAAAAATCTTAAATAGAATATTAGCAAAGAGATTCCAACAAGTAATTAAGAAGATCATCCACCATGATCAGGTGGGATTTATACCAGGAATGCAAGGATGGTTCAACATTAGGAAAACCATTCACGTAATTGACCATATCAACAGTCTAACAAACAAAAATCACATGATTATCTTAATAGATGCTGGAAAAGCCTTTGACAAAATACAGCATCCATTCCTATTGAAAACACTGAAAAGTATAGGAATAGAAGGACCTTTCCTAAAAATAATAAACAGTATATACCTAAAACCATCAACAAGCATTATATGCAATGGGGATAAATTAGAAGCCTTCCCAATAAGATCAGGAGTGAAACAAGGATGCCCATTATCACCTCTATTATTCAACATAGTACTAGAAACACTAGCAATAGCAATTAGAGAAGAAAAAGAAATTGAAGTTATCAAAATAGGCAATGAGGAGACTAAGCTATCACTCTTTGCAGATGATATGATGGTATACTTAAAAAATCCTAGAGAATCAACTAAGAAGCTTGTAGAAATAATCAACAACTTTAGCAAAGTTGCAGGATACAAAATAAATGCACATAAATCATCAGCATTTCTATACATTTCCAACACATTAGAGCAGCAAGATTTAGAAAGAGAAACACCATTTAAAATCACCCTAGACAATGTAAAATACTTGGGAATCTATCTACCAAAACAAACACAGCAATTATACAAAAAAAACTACAAAACACTTTCCAAACAAATAAAACTGGATCTCAACAATTGGAAAGCCATTGATTGCTCATGGGTAGGACGAGCTAACATAATAAAAATGACAATTCTACCCAAATTAATTTACCTATTTAGTACCATACCTATCAAATTACCAAAAAACTTCTTTACTGAATTAGGAAAAACTATAACAAAGTTCATTTGGAATAACAAAAGATCAAGAATACCAAGGGAAATAATGAAAAAAAAGTGAAGGAAGGGGGCCTAGCAGTACCAGATATTAAACTATACTATAAAGCAGCAGTCATCAAAACAATATGGTACTGGCTAAGAGATAGAAGGGAGGATCAGTGGAATAGACTTTGGGTTAATAACATCAGCAAGACAGTGTATGATAAACCAAAAGAGCCCAACTTTTGGGACATGAATCCACTATTTGACAAAAACTGCTGGGAAATCTGGAAAACAATATGGGAGAGATTAGGTTTAGATCAACATCTCATACCCTACACCAAGATAAATTCAGAATGGGTGAATGACCTGAATATAAAGAGGGAAACTATAAATAAGTTAAGTGAACACAAAATAGTATACCTGTCAGATCTCTGGGGAAGGAAAGATTTTAAAACCAAGCAAGAGTTAGAGAAAACTACAAAATGTAAATTAAATGGTTTTGATTATATTAAGCTAAAAAGCTTTTGTACAAACAAAAATAATGTACTCAAAATCATAAGGGAAACAACAAATTGGGAAAAAA
>NW_025379081.1:0-5749 GCF_016433145.1 Gracilinanus agilis
TGTGTGTATATATATATATATATATATATATATATATAGAGAGAGAGAGAGAGAGAGAGAGAGAGAGAGAGAGAGAGAGAGAGACATTTGAACTATTTGAACAGAATGAAATGAAAGTGAGGCTGAAATCCAGGTCATGGACCATCACTCTTTTTCTCTTTTAAACAATTTGGAGCCCCATCTTGAGCTACCTTGCTAGTAGCAGTGTTTGCACTATATTTTATACTATTTTCTCTATTCTATATAGTAATGAATATCCAAAGGATAATGGGGAGGTGAATGATAGTTATGACTATGTCAAACATAATATAAATAAGAGACTATGAAGAATAGTTTCTTAATTTTAAATAAAGAATTTTATCAAAGAATTAAATGATCCAAAAAGAACATGGGCTGGTCACATCATGGTGAGAGGGAAGGATAACTGATCTTATAGATGTCACTGATAAATGTGAAATGACAACAGAAAGTGAGTAAGGCTCCCAGAACATTTTTTGGAAACTTTGTTTTTTATAGTTCTCAAGATTATATCTTGATATAATTTTAATGATCATTTTCTAACATCTTGATATAATTTTAATGATCATTTTCTGACATTTTGCAATCCATGTTCTCTCCCTCTCTCCATCTCCTTCTCCTTCCCCAAGAAAGCAGATAATATGATAGAGGTGGCACTTATGCTATCATACAATTTATATTTTCATATTCTTCCTGTTGTGAAACAAGACATATCTTTTATGCTAGAAAACATTCCTTTGGGAAATAAAGTGAAGAATTTTATGCTGTAGTGTTTGGACACTTTGTGATATACTTATGGGGGGCACTTGGAGGGGAGTCAAATTAAATGATGAGGCTTCATATTGATTAGATCATAGACCTATTGAGTAGTTGACCAACCTGGTGTTGTAGAAGATCATAGGACCTTGGATTCAGGAACACTCCAGCTTAAATCCTGCCTCTGTAAAATACTAGTTGTTTGAACCCTGTATGTACAAGGCACCAAAGCTCTCAATGACCCCAGACAAGTTGCTAAAAGTATAAGGTGGAGAGAAGTGGCCAATGTGAAGAAGTCAATCTGAATTTCTATACCAGAAGTTCCCACAGTGATGAAATTGCAGGTTTGAACTGAATAGACTAGAATTACAGGGAGGAGGGGGGAACAGTGTGGCTTAAGGGACAATTCACAGAATCTAGATTTTTAGATCTAGGCTTTGATATCTTTGGTCCTCTGGGCAAGTAATTTCATCCCTTTGGGAATCATGTTACTCCCTAGGATTTATCTCATAGAGGTGTGTTCAGAGAAGAGTGGTCAATATAAGGAGTTTGCCTTGCAGATGAAATTTCATATTTAAGTATCTAGAGTGGCATAGAGAATACAACACCAATCTTAGAGTCGAAAAAACCTAATTCATATTCTGTCTTGAATATTCAGTCATTTCAGTTGCATCTGATTTTTCATGACTCCCTTTGAAATGTTCTTGACAAAGATACTAGGGTGGATTTCATTGTCTTCTCAAACTCATTTTACGGATGAGAAAACTGAAGTGACTTGGCCAGGTCACAAAACTAGTAAGTGTCTGAGGATGGATTTTAACTCACATCTTCCTGACTCCAGGTCTGCTGCTCTATCCTCTGTATCACCTAGTTGACCCCATATTGTGTCTAAAGTACATATTAGCCATAGGACTCTTGGCAAGTTACTTTACCTTTCTATGCCCAAGTCCTCCTCTGTAAATGGGAATGTTAATAACATTTTCCTTATAAGATTATTATGAAGATCAAGCGAGATAATGTGTGCAAACTTTGAAGTATCATGTAAATTTTAGATATTAAAACTTACATTGAAATAACTATATTGTTATAGATATTTAACATTAATTAAGCATAAGAGATAACTGTGAATATAGTTCTCTTCCTAATTTACTTAAGTTTTCAGTTTTAATATCTTTCAACTTATCTTTATAAGATGAATGAATTGCCTTATATTATGAATTTGAATTACAAATCTAATAAAATTTGAAACATACTTATAATAGGAAGAGAAGAAATATCTTTACAATATAACTTTAAAATATGGAGACGAATGAATACATTTATGAAATAGGGTTAAGAATATTAAGACATAATATTTAATAGATTTTTGAGGATAATTATTTCACAGAACCACAAAATCCATTTATTGAAAAGTAAGTAAATATTTTCTCATAATAGAGAGTCAATTCACTAAGGTGATACTAATAAAATTTTTAAAAAAAGGCTTCCAGCAATTTCAAAACCATACTTATCTCCACTCCTCTAGCTTTACTAATTTCATTAGAAATTCAGAGCTTTCCCAGTTGCTATTATAATTCTGGTTATTAATTATTGGAAAGAAGTTTAATTCCATTTTTATTTAATTCTAAAAAAATCTATACTTTTCAAAAATATGTGGGAAAAGGATTTTGGGTCATTTGTGAAATAATATATTTTGAGTTTGAATCATTAATATCTGATCATTTTAATTATTCATATTGATTTTATTTTAATTTTAGGTCAGTCTTCTTCTGCCACTGTCACTTTGGGGGAAGAGTCAGAAATAGGCTAGAACGAAATGGCAGAATGAGATCAAATGGCAATTTGAGAAAAAAATCAATTTTAGGTATACTATACGTCTACTGAATTACTCACAATAACTGACATAATATAAATGATTAATTTCTGTGAGATAGTGATCCAGAGAGAGAGAGAGAGAGAGAGAGAGAGAGAGAGAGAGAGAGAGAGAGAGAGAGAGAGAGAAAGGGAGAGAGAGATTCTCATTACTTAAATATACAATGATTTGGAGTCTATATTTCACACTATACTACAGAGAATGACTCTAATCTTTCTGTTTCAGAATGCAAATATAATTTCTTCAAATGCTTTTTCTATCATTTTATGTTGTCCCTGAAAGCAAGTTCTCTTAAAATAATATTATATTACCAAATTCCTAAAAACAATATAATATACTAATATAATATACAATATAATATACAATATAATAAACTAAATTTTAATTAGCAAGGAGTGGGACTTTTGTCCCAGGAAAGAAGGAAAAATAAATATCTATTAAACAACTATTATGTGCCAAATATTATATAAAGTGCTTTACAAATAATTTCTGGTTTGATCCTTACAACAACCCTATGGTATAAGTATTATTATGACCCTTCTTTTATAATTGAGAAAACGGAAGCAAATAGGGTTAAATGGCTATTCCAGCATCACACATCTAGTAAGTATCTAAAGTCAGAGTTATACTTGGGTCTTGACTCTAGGTCCAGTGCTCTAATCACTGAACCATATGCAGCCTATGACTCCAATATCAAGAGTAAGGCATGCTTCCTTCTGCAAAAACCACCATTTCTGCTTCAGCATGCAGTCCCTTAGAGTCCTCCACCAGACTTCATTTCCCCTACACAAGGCAATCCTTCTTTGAATCTTTGATAAGGAACCATTCCATTTTCAGTGAACAAGTCATTCCATCAGAGAAACCAGGACTTTTGGAAGTAACACTCACTCTTTCAGAATTGCTTACTTCAATACAACAATAATCCACCATACCAATTGGGTCTACATAATCTGGTGCATCTATTGTCTAAAGCCCAGAATTCAGTGATATAAATGTTATTTTGATGCTTGTATTTTTGGTTCAGTATATTTATTTTTCAGAGAGGAAAAAATGCAATGGCAAGTCAAAGCATTAACTTGAAGGTCATATCCCTATCACAGTAATAAAAATGTTGGCTAGGAAATTGTTACTACATAGAGGCCATGAGTGTCAGTTGATAAATATAAAAACAATTATTCTAGCCTATATAACGTTGAATCAAAATCTTTGCCTCAAAAATAATTCTTTGAATTTAGCTAATATCACCAAAGGAGGGCTAGTGTCATCACATGCAGAGAAAACTCATAGTACTTCATGTAAGAATGATTGTTCCTGGATCTCAGGAGATACAGAGAAGATGCTTTCTTAATTTGGCAGTTATCAAAGCACATACTCTTGTTTCTGAAAGAGGAAAGCATAAGGATGCAGAAAAAGGTCATTTTTTTACTTTTTAATAAAAAACACCCACTATTTTAAAATTTGAACTTCAATTATCACACAATGGAGAACAATTGTAATGAGTTAAATTTTGCAAATGCAGCTTGATAGATTTTCATGGTATTTCTTCAAGGTCGGAGATGTTAATGTTTAACATATTAATATTTCCAGATACTAATTATTCCAGCTATTATAGATACTAATATATGTTTACTATATTAATAATAGGTTTAATATTACCTACTTTGAGATTAAGTACCATTCGTTTTCTTTGATTTGATAATTATAAAACAGTATTCTAGAAATACAATTCAAATGAGAAACATGTATGACATGATACAGCATGTGAGGCTGAAACACATCCGTGGTGCCAAAGAAAAGACCAAAGACAGCATCATTAGTTGACTGGTTTCAAGGTCTAGACCTTGAACCCAGTCAACAAATGATAATAATCACAACTGAGCCAATGAACATTTACATCTAGTTTAGCAAAACTCCCAACAGGAACCTGTAGAGAAAACTCCAGAGAACATAAATTTTGAATAGGAAGAGAATAGCAATGGAGATAGGATGCTGACTGTGGCTGGGTCAAATTCAAGAGAAAACCATATGATAAATATGATAACATATGTGATGTTCTAAATTGAAGGCTCAAGAAACTTCAGATGTTTAGCCACAAGAAGATAAGTCTAAAGAGGACATCAATACTGTCTTCTATATTTTGGAGACTGTCATAACATGAGTTTCCCATGCCAACACAGTCTGACTATTTGTCCAGGTAGGTTATCATCTTTTTTTAAGACTTCCCATTCTTGGGAGCAGCTGGGTAGCTCAGTGGATTGAGAGCCAGGCCTAGAGACAGGAGGTCCTGGGTTCAAATCTTGCCTCAGATACTTCCTACCTGTGTGACCCTGGGCAAGTCACTTAACCCCAATTGCCCACCCTTACCACTTTTCTGCCTTAGAACCAATACAGTTTTGATTCTAAGATGGAACGTAAGGGTTTAAAAAAAAGATTCCCCATTCTGTAGACTACAGCAGAGGTGTCAAACTTATAGATACTGACTTCCCAAGTGACCAAATCCAGATTAAAATGTAAACAAGAAAGTCTAACAAAATAACAAAAATTACAATAAAACATAGATAATGTTCATTTGTAATTTTCTATGTGACCTACCAGGATCTTTTTATATCTGAATTAGATACATCAGTCCAGAGGATATGCAAAAAACATATATAGTTTGTAGGCTAGTCTAGTATATTACTAAATTTTATTAAAATTTTAATCTAGTAGTCTAAAATAATGGGTGGAAAATTATTCTTTGAGTCAGGGAGACATGAGGTCAAGTTCCATCTCTAATATATTTTACATGCATGATATAAGGCAAGTTACTTAATATCTCAAATCCCAGGAAACTTTTAAGTTGCAAAGAAGGAGCTGATTTATATTGCTAGAAAGAGTTCCTCAACTACAACTCTAAAAACAAACACATACCCATAAGCAAATACTCTAGCAATTCCTACATTTTCTTCTGGGAATGAATTCCTTAGTTACTTATACTTAATAAAAATCAAACATTAACTTTGGGATGGGGTAAGAAAATCAGGACAAATAATGTTATTTCTAATGAGTTATATTGATTTTGCTTACTTGGAGTGTTAATTGGATATATATATATATATATAT
>NW_025379082.1:0-5723 GCF_016433145.1 Gracilinanus agilis
ATATATATATAACTATGTCTTGCTTATTTCTTTTTATCAGTTCTTTCTCTGGAGGTGGATTTACAAAAGTCATTCTTCAAACAATATTTCTTTTTTTTAAAAAACCCTTACCTTCTGTCTTGGAGTCAATACTATGTATTGGTTCTAAGGCAGAAGAGTGGTAAGGGTAGGCAATGGGGCTTAAGTGATTTGCCCAGGGTCCCACAGCTAGGAAGTATCTGAGGCCAGATTTGAACCCAGGACCTCCCATCTCTGGGCCTGACTCTCGATCCATTGAGCTGCCCCCAACAATATTCCTATTGTTGTATATAATGTTCTCTTGGTTCTGCTCATTTCAAAATTTACAAATAAGCAAGAGATAAAAAGCATTGTAAAATATAAAATGGATAATTTGGAATACATTAAGTTTAAAGCTTTTTGAACAAATAAAACAAATGTTGCCAAGATTAGAAGGAAAGCAATCAGTTGGGAAAAAATGTTATATAGGCAGTTTCTTGGATAGAAGTCTCATATCTAAAATATATCAATTAGGTGATCCATTTTAATGAAACACTGACCACAAGTGACTATGGTTAAATGGTAGAGTAGGCTCTCCCTGTTTGCTGTATTTTCATAGTTTCCTATTCATAGTTCCTTCCCCTAATACTTCAGACTAATACATTAAAAGAGAGCTCAGTGCTTGGTAACAGGCATGCACAGTTCCAAAGCTGATTCTGATGAGCTTTAGCCGGGAAATGAACTTCATTTCCTATGACCTCTCCTATCCTGTCCAATCCATTGCAAATCAACACTCATTCATCAACTACTTACAGCGTACAAGGGACTGAACTATGCTTTAGGCATACAAAGAACAAACAGGAAACCGTCTCTGTCCTCAAGGAGATTACAGGGAGACTGGAGGGAGAGGGAGAAATAAGATTAGATATGGAGATACGTGATAATTCCAGAAAGGGAAAGAGTACTGACAAGTGAGGGATAACAAAGGGCTTCCTGAAGAAAGATGGTACATGAGCTAGGTCTGGAAGGAAAGAAGGGAGTTGAGGAATCAGGGATGAGGAGGGAGTACATTCTTAGTATAGGGAACAACATGTAAAAAGTTGCAGAGGCAGGAGAGTTTGAACACCAAGTTTGGAAAATAGCAAGTAGGCCATATTGGATGGCATATAAAGAGGAACAATGTGTAATAAGCCTGGAAAAGACAAGGGCAAGGGGGCAGCTGGGTGGCTCAGTGGATTGAGAGCCAGGCCTAGAGAAGGGAGGTCCTAGGTTCAAATCCGGCCTCAGCCACTTCCCAGCTATGTGACCCTGGGCAAGTCACTTGACCCTCATTACCTACCCTTACCACTCTTCTGCCTTGGAGCCAATACACAGTATTGACTCCAAGACGGAAGGTAAGGGTTAAAAAAAAAATTTTTTTTTAATAAAATAAAATAAAATAAAGAAAAGGGCAGCTAGATGGCTCAGTGGATAGAAAGCCAGGTCCAAGATTCAAATCTGGCATCAGATATTTCCTAGCCATGTGACTTTAGGCAAGTACTTACTGCTCTTCTGCTTAGGAGCTGATACTTAGAACTTGGAACTGATTCTAAGACAGAAAGGTAAAGGTTAAAATAAAAAAAGCCTGGAAAGACAGGTTGGAGCCATCCTGTGAAGGGCTTTAAGTTGAAGAATGACATGGTCAGCCTTGTGTTTTTGGAAATTTATTTTGGCACTTTTACAGAGGATGATTTAAAGAATGGAGATGCTGGTGTAACATGCACTTATTCTTAGATTCTTTCTGTGGGGCTAAACAAGGGATAATTCTCCACTTGAAAGTGTAAAAGGACCCATGCTTGTGTCTCTAGTTAAGAGAGCAAAACTAACAATGGGGGAAGTTTTTCTTTCAAGTGTGGCTTTCATTTTGCCCTTGTGCTGAAGACAAGGGGGATCTGACAACATTAGGACAAGACCAACGCTGAGGGTTTATGAGATATAATATTAAATCTAGCAAACATATTCTACAGAGAAACACAATTAAGAGGAAGTAAGGCAGAGGTATGTTAGGGACCCCCAATCCTTTTATCTCTCACCCTTCCTGCTACTGAAATGATTATTCATGATAAAACAAAACAAAACAAACAAACAAAACCCACAGTCACATACCTCTCCAGTAGTCCATTTAGAAATCATCTCCCATGGATTTGTTTTTCTTTAAATCCTTATCTTCTAGGTTAGAGTTTTAACTTAAAAACCTGGAAAGATTTATATGAACTGATAAAGAATGAAATGAGCAGAATCAGGAGAACAATATGCACAGTAACAGCAATATTATACCATGAACAACTGTGAATAACTTAGCTATTCACAGCAATACAATGATCCAAGATAATCCCAAAGGACTAATGATGAAAAATACCATCCACATCCAGAGAAATAACTAGAGTTTAAATGAACACTAAAGCTTACCTGTATTTGACTTCATTTTTTTGGTTGAGTTTTCTTTCACAAAAGGACTAGTATGAGAAAATGTTTTACATGCTTACATGTGTAAAAATCTATATCAGATCATTTACTGTTTCAGGGAATGGGGAGGATAGAAAAGTAAAGGAGAAAATTTGGAACTCAAAAAGAAAAAGAATTTTAAAAAACATTTTATTGCAAAGTTCTAAGAAAGGAGTAATGAAGGTTTGAATGAGTGTGGTAATTATGTGAATAAAAAGAAGTGGACATATTCTAGAGATGTAACAGAGGTAGAATTGGCAACTGATTGGATTTGAAGGACAGAGGAAGAAGAAAGCATCAAGGATGACAGATTATAAACCTTGGTGACTAGAAGGATGGGAGTTCACCTGCCATTCAGAACCCAGGCCTTATAGAAATAATAGTTAAGCACTTCAGTTGTGTTTTTAGGATTATTGACAAAGAAAGGCTAAGTATTTAATAATATTTTGATTAAGCAGGATTCAATTTTTACATAATCACAGAATAACAGAATTTCGGTCTTGATAATTATCTCTGTGGCCATCTAGTCCAACTCATCTACTATCACTATCTCTGCCCTGAAGGAGTTCTTCTAGCTTGAAGACATAAAAAGAGAGGGAACCTGCTACTTTACCAGGACACTCATTCTCCTTTTAGATAGTGCTAAACATTAATACATTTTTTTCTTATATCAAATCTAAATTTGTCTATTAGAAACTTCCATCTTTTACTCCCGATTCTTCCCTTTGAAATTAAAAAGAATCAAACAGAAAGTCTAATCCCTCTTTGATGTGAGAGTCTTTCAAATTCTTGGCTGTGGCTATCATAGCTCCCATAAGTTTTCCTTTCTTCAGGCACAGTATGCCCAGTTCCTTTAACGTATCTTCATAAAATATGAAACCAAAGTCTTTCACCAACCTATTTGCCCTCTTCTTGATAGCCCCCAGTTTATCAGAGTCCTTCTTAAAATATGGTACCCAGAAGTGATCGTGGTTCCCCAGCTGTGGTCTAGACAAGGCAGACTATTGCAAAACTATCACTTCCTTATTGCTGGAAACTGTGTTTTCCTAAATGTGGTCCAAGATCTTGTGAATTTTCCTAGCTGCCCTCTCATATCACATTGGAACCCTCAGATTCTTTCCACACAAACTTTTCTCATTGTGTCTTTCCCATATTCTACTTATGGAGTTCATCTTTGAACTCTGAAGTTTAGCATTTATCCTTATTCATTTCAAATTTAATGTTACAATTTGTCAGGATCTTTTTGAAATTTGAACCTGTCATCCAGTGTGTTAGCTTTCCCTCCCCTGCTTTGTGTTGTCTCAAAATTTCATTAAGCATATTATTTTTGCCTTTATTTAGAAAATGACAAAATGTCAACCAGCACAAGGCCAAGGATGGATACCCAAGGCGCTTCACTGGAGACCTCATTTCACATTCAATTCAGTTCAACAAGTATTTTTTTTAAAACTTACCTACTATGTATGAGGCACTTTACTAGACATTGGTTATACAGAAACAAAAGGAAACAGTACCCTTAAGAAGGTTACATTCTACTGAAATTTTAGACCATTAGTGGCAATCTCTCTTTTTAAAAAAAATCCTTGCCTTCTAGAATCCATACTAAGTATCAGTTCCAAGGCAGAAGGATGGTAAGGACTGGCTAATGGGGGTTAAGTGACTTGCCTGAGACACACAGCTAGGAAATGTCTGAGGTCAAATTTGAACCCAGGACCTCTCATCTCTCTATCCACTGAACCACTTAGCTGCTTCTCAGTGACTATTTGTTGAGTCAGTCAGTAAACATTAAGTGTCTGTATTGTGCCAGGTACAAGTTATGTCTCAGCATTGAACCAGTCCTTAATCCATCAAATTGTATGGCCATTTAGCCCACACTTCTACATCTTTTCCATAACTGTAGCTTGAGAGACTTTACTAAAATCATGGTAAATTTTGCCCATAGCATCTCCCATCTACCAACTTAGTAAGTGTATTTCTTTAAAAAAAGGAACTAAAATTAGCCTTGCATAATCATTGCTTCCTTAGTTTCTAAATGTTTGCTAACCATCTTTTCATTAATAAATTTGAGAATTTTCCCAAGAATCAAAGTCATGCTGATTGTGCTGTTGTTCACAGACTCTTGTTTTTCAAAATCAGGACATTTGCCTTTCTCCGGTCCTGTGGTACCTTTTCCAGTCTTTCTTTCAATGATCACACAGCAACAGTAGCTTACCATTTACATCTATCAGTTCTTCACTTAAATTTATGTCTTAGGGATATTCTCTTCAAAATTCAACTGGAAATTTCATCCTTTTTCTGAGAATATCATTTCAAGCAAAATTGAAACAAACTTTTTTTTTTCTTGCCAAAAGACTTGGGGTTTTAAAATTATTTTATTTAGTCCCTCCCTCCTCTCCCCACACCCTAGAAGGCATCATTGGCAAAATATATAAGTTATGTCTTTTGTGTTTCCATTTCTCAGTTCATTCTCTGGAGGTGAACATCCGTAAGTTATTCTCCAAATATTAAGTCTGTGCTGTATATGATGCTCTCTTGGTTCTACTCATTTCGATCTTCATTTTCTCATGAAGCTCTTTCTAATTAAAAAAAAAATCTGCTCATGATTTCTTATGGTGCAGTAGTGCTCTATCACAATTATATAACACAATTTGTTTAGTCATTCCCCCAATTGATAGACATTCCCCCCATTTCCATTTCCTTGCCACCACAAAGAGGGTTGCTCTCAATATTTTGGAACATATAGGTTCTTTTTCCTTTTTCCCTGATTTTCCTGGAAAATAGATTCAGCAACAAGATTTATAATTTTAGTTTCTAAGTGTCAGCATTCTGATCTGCCCCGCCCCCCCCCCCACTTTCTACATGCCATTGTTTCCTCTGGCACTATCAGAAAAGAAAATGAATTTTAAAGCACATCAGCATTCTGAAGTTTAGAGGTTCATATTTGCCCAGGTATAGAAAGGAGTTGTATTTTAAAATGAAAATAGGTCTAAGGTCCTGGTCGTATTTCACAGATCAAAAGGTTTCTTTTCTCTTTATTTTTCTTTCCTTTCCTCAGAGTCAAAGTGGAACTTACAGTGAAGGTCAAAGGGTGATGCCTTAGGGAAATAGAAATTTAAGCCAAATAAATAGGACTGAGATAACCCAGAAAAGAGATCTTTCTAGGAATTTCAATTAGTGGAAAGTTGAAAAATGTTCATGTACTTCTTTTTGTCTCATACTAATATATATGTATATATTTATAT
>NW_025379083.1:0-5161 GCF_016433145.1 Gracilinanus agilis
CTCTCTGGCTTTCGCTAAATAGAGGGGTCCTTAACCTGGAATCTATGAAATTATTCTTTTTTTAAAAATTGGATAGCTAAGTGAAGCAGTGGATAGAGTGCTGGGTCTAAAGTCAGAAAGACTCATCTTCCTGAGTTCAAATCTGGCCTCAGACATTTACTATCTGTGTGACCCTGGGCAAGTCACTTAATCCTTTTGGCCTCTGTTTCCTCATCTATAAAATGAGCAGGAGAAGAAAATGACAAACTCCAGTATCTTTGCCAAAAAATTCCCTAATGGGGTCAAAAAGAGTCACATGTGACTGAAAACAAATGGATAACAACAAAATAACCTTATTTCAATAGAATTGGCTTCCTTTGTAATCCTATGTATTTTATTTTATGCATTTAAAAACATAATTCTCAGAAAAGATCCTCAAGCTTCACTTGACTGCCAAAGGACGACATAGACTCAAAAAAGGTTAAGAATCCATATTTCAGATGATCTCTAAGGCTCTTTTCAACTCTGATATTCTAGGATTCTATTGAGTAACTTAGAAAGCATTAGAACTCGTGTCCTAATTCACAGTTCAGGGTTCATTCCACTATGCCAGATTGTATCTTCTGAGACCTGATTTGATAGGGGTTATGCCTTGAACAAATCTGGTCTCAAAGGGGCTCCCTCTCTCCCTGGCCCAGAGTCTCAGCTTATGAGATTTCTCTAATAATCGACCTTAATGACTTCATGCATTTTTTAAATCCTTCCATAATGTTAAATCAAATTATAATGAGAATGCCACTGTGTGAGCTTTTTTGTCTTTTCTTTTTTTCAAATTTTATGAACCTTTCTGGTCATGAGGCCAGACTCAGCAGGTCTTATCAGGAAGAGTTTGGGGAATTCTAGACCTGAGTGTGATATGAGGGGAAAACAAGACCACTGACTTCAGGGAGCTTCTGGTCTAAAGGAGGGGTACACTGCCTTTGGCCTTGAGAAGTCCCCAGTCTGAAGGGAAAAACCCCACCCTTGACTTCAGGGAACCTTGGTTCTGAGGGTGACACAATCTCTCCTTGCCAGGGTAGGGGGATGATCAGAGAGGGGAGAGAGGCTGGGACTTGAGCTACCAACAGACGCAGTATTTTGATCTCCCCTTTTTTTCTTTCTCCCTCTGTATTTCCCTTTCCAAATAGCAAGTGGAAGATATAATTCTAGGAGTCAATCCTTGAGGTCCACGGACACCCGGAGACGAGAGGAAGCTGATGACCTGCAGCAGTTTGGGTATCCATCCCCCCAAACAGGTAAGAGAGAGGACCAAAGTGGAGGGGGCTTCTGCATGGAGTAGGGGGTGGTGCAAGGCCAGGAAATGGTTTGGGGGCAATTTTCTTCCATGTAAAGCTAATTCTACAGAAGTTCCTCATTAGGAAGCTTCCCAGGAATAGAGGCTGTGGCAGTAGATAGAATGAAGAAAATTATAATTCAGCTAGTAGCTTTGGTATAGTGATTGGAGTGATGGCCTTGGAGCTAGGGAAACCTGGTTCAAACTCCACCTCAGATTTATACTGTGTGGTTGACCCGGGGTAAGTTATTTAAGGGAAGGAAGAAAGGAAGATCTTTTATTATTAAGCATCTATTGTGTGCCAGACACTGGCTAAGTTCTTTTTTAAAAAGCTGTTATATTCTGTCTCAGAATCAATTCTATGTGCAGTGATTCCCTCACCTATCATGGGAGTTACATTTCAGAGACCCCTGCAATAAGTGAAAATCCACAAAGTAGTGGCATTGTATTTATTTTATTATTTGTGTATATTTTAAGGCTTTACAAACCCTTCCCACTCTCCTATAAACCTTTCCCACACTCTTATTAGCCTTTCCCACACTCTTATAAACCCTGAGCCAATCAGTGCCTGGGATATAGAACACAGCGCTGTGGTTGGTCGCCTTTCAGCCAATAGTGTGCCGTGTACAATCTCAGGTTGGCAAACTTGCACAGGCGGTAGTGGCATACTGCATTTCCATTGTGTACGGGATGGTATTAATCCTCAAAATCCTGTGATATCATGAAAACTCCATGATACAGAATTAGATTTTTTTTTAAAAACCTACAATATACAGTTAAGCCACGATAAGTGAACTGCAATATAGCAAGGAACAACTGTATTAGTTCCAAGGCAGAATGGCAGGAAAAACTAAGCAATGGAGGTTAAGTAACTTGTCCAGGGTCACATAGCTAGGAAATATTTGAATCCAGATTTGAACCTAGGATCTCTCATCTCTAGGCCTGGCTCTCAATCCAATGAACCACCTAGCTATGCCCTGGCTAAGCTCTTTTACTGATATTATCTCATCTGATCATTATGACAACCCTCTGACAGAGATATAATTATTACCCCCATTTTGCAGTTGTGATGGTAGAGTGCTTTAAAAGGAGGCAAAGGGTGCTAAGAATGATTTCTTTTAGGCCATTTCTAAGTATTAATTTAGCTGTGGATGCCCTACACGTGCAATCTTTTCCCGGTAACTAATAAGTTCATCTACAGCTGGAGGGCCGGGATCACACTGGCATTGGCATCTTTATTATTAATAATCCAGAAGGCATGAGGAAGTGGAAGCCCAACAGAAAGATGCTCACAGGCTCCCCTTAGAGCATCAATTCAGTGATTGGCATAACTGGTTTCCTCATGTACCCAGAGACCTGGCAGGCTCAGTCATCTCCACGTGTGGCATAAAAGAACTCCATGAAAACAATGGAAACTTTGGGACCAACATCTCTTGCTGAGGAGGAAGAATTACAAAAATTTGGGGAAGAACAAGCAAGATTCTACAAATCAATGAATGTTACTGTGGGTTCTTTTCAATTCAAAGTAATAATAACAATATTTATTATATATTAACTATTATATATAACATTTATACTATAAAATATTTATAGACTTTTTTTAAAGTTTTTTTAAGTTTTTTTAAACTTTTATATGAAGTGCAAAAGACAGAAGGCTAACTTTTTTTATCCTCACAGCAACCCTGGGAATTATTTCTACTATTATCTCCATTTTATATGTGAGGAAACTGAGGCAGACATAGGTTAACAATTAGCCGGTCACATAGCTATTAAGGGTCTGAGGCAGGATACAGAGTCAGGTCTGCCTGACTCCTGGACTCTATCCAGTGGGCCGCTTAATAGGGGGTCCAAATTCTCTTGAAAAATGTCTCCTGGTTAGGAAATGAAAGAATCAATTAGTCTTATAGACTTCTCACAAAATGCACACCATGGATATATTCAAGAAAGGAGTCAGAAGTTGATGTAGGCATCATTTCAGATTCAGGTATTTGTGTGTAGTCAAACACCCCAGCCCTTAGAGGAAAAATCCAAATCTATACCCAGTTGCAAGAATAAAGATATAAAGATGGTACCCCTAATCACAGTAGTTCTAAACAGTCTGAGGCAGCTAGGTGGTGCAGTGGATAGATTATCAGGCTTGGAATCAGACAGATCTGAGTTTGAATCCTTATTGATTTTGGACCAATACTGATTCACTTCTATATGCCTCAATTTCTTCATGTGTAAAATGAGAGTAATACTAGCACCTAACTCACCAAGGTTGAGGATCAGATGGGATAAAACTCTGCAAACCTTAAAATGATGGGGGCAGCTAGGAAGCTCAGTGGATAGAGAGCCAACCCTCGAGATGAAAGGTCCTGGGTTCAAATCTGGACTCAGACACTGTCTCAGCTGTGTGACCCTGGGTGAGTCACTTAAGTTCAAATGTTTAGCCCTTACTGTTCTGCCTCAGAATCAATTCCTAGTATCGATTCTAAGAGAGAAGGTAAAGTTTTTTTTTTCTTTTTTTAAGTCTTAAAATGATAAAAACGTGTAAATTATTGTTTTTTATTATTATTTGATGTATTTGGACAAACTGTTGACTCAGAGCAAAAGGAAAGAGATAAAAGAAAGATGTTTATTTCAATGGGGAGGCATTGTGAACCAAAAGATAGAGAGCCAGGCTCAAAGTCAGGGAGTTAAGTCTTACCTCTGACATGGGCTGTGTGACTACGACCAAATAAATGCCTTCTTCACGTCTCAGTAGATGAAAGAGCTCAACAAGGCTCTACAAGATATAGAAGGAAAGACTGAGGGCCCCTATTGGTAAATGGAATTTCCTCCTGAGGAGCTCCTTTCACAGCTCCCTCATGGGTCCAGAGCGAAGAAATGGCCCCGATAGTCACAGCATCGTAGAAAAATTGTAACTGATGGAGACCCTGAGGCCAAAGGAGACCAGAACCTTCCTCAGCCAGCAAGGACTGGATCTCCTTGCTAGGGGGAGAGGTGAGGTGCTGGCTAGAGCACAAACTCATTTGTGAAGCAATTCAGAAAAAGATACTCAGATCTCAGAAGCAATTTCATCTCTCAAAACGGTGGTGGAACAAAATCTGGACTTCAATAAACTCCTTACAAGGTGTTAACACTGTATAGACAGCTCGATAAGAGTCCCAACAAAAGACATTTATAAACTAAAGTAAAAAGAAAATAACTAGAAAGGCCGCTAGATTTGGACCCAGAAGATGTCAATTCTAATCCTGCTGCTATTGCTTGTCAGCTGGTATGACCGTGGGTAGAAGACTTTACTTCTTGGCCTTAGCTACTTGGCTTCAATTTCTTTATCTCTAAATGAGGGCTTTGGATGCAATGATTTCTTTTTTAAAAAATCATTATCATAAAAGATATTTTATTTTACCAATTACTTGTTATAACAAACCTCCATGTAAGTTTTCTGTAGTTATATGATCCAAATTGTCTCCCTCCCTCCTTCCCTCCCCCTTCCTATAGCCAGCAAGCAATTCAATCTGGCTTATACATGCATTATCATGGATGCAATGATTTCAAGGACCTATCCAGCTCTAAATTGATAATACTAAGGTATAAAATTCAGTTAACCTCCAAATAAATTTCTTTGTATTCTCACCACCTTGGACAGTGTTTTACATGTAATAAACCATTAATAAATGTTTGTTGGCTTTATTTCTCAGTGCTGGGGATAAAAAGATAAATATATACTTATATATGTATATTCATATTGGTGTGGGTATCTATCTACTAGATCTCTCTCTCTCTTCCTCTGTCTCTCTGTCTCCCTCCCTTCCTCTTTCTGTCTCTTTCTCTCTCTCCCTCCCTCCATCTCTCCCTCTCTCC
>NW_025379084.1:0-10061 GCF_016433145.1 Gracilinanus agilis
TGTGTATAAGAGACAGGAGAGAGAGAGAGAGAGAGAGAGAGAGAGAGAGAGAGAGAGAGAGAGAGAGAATATATACAGATTTCCTCTAAGAGAAAACTTCTCCAGGTCTGAAGTATAGCAAAGTGCGGATAGGAAAATGATGGACATTGCTTGTCTCCTTTTGTCTTCTTCCCAGAACTCTCTTATTCCTTTGGCAACCTAAAGGAGACTTGTCATCATTCATCTCTCTCAAAGATGGAAACCAGAAGCACCTGAAATGATTACAGAGAGCTGAGTGACCCAGGAACAGATCTCTTCATGCCAATCGCATCCAGCCTTTATGCGGAGAAGGGGGTGGGGAATTTTGATCTCCTCTAGTAAGGCGAAAGTCCCATATTCATGGACTTTGGAGCTAATATGAATATTAGAATATCCATGAGAAAATAATAAGCAGCTGCAGGACATTATTTCTTGTCTTAGCCCCAGCATCTGTCCTTTGAACTTTTTTTTGTATGAACCAGAGATTCATGGGGGTGGAGGGAGACACTGGCTGTGAAAACACACTTCCCTGGTGTAGACTATGAATCCTTCTATACCTTGGTGCCAACATCCTTACCTCTAGTTCATATATGCTCATCTCTTCATGGACTTTGACCCTGAATGGCAACTATCCCTAAGATTAATCTTCCAGATACAGTGAACGCAGGACCTCCTGCCATTCTATGGACTGGCCCAAACCATGATAGTTACCCTACAAGTTATATGAATTGGCTACTTTATAAGATTCCCCCAAACTTTCCTCAGTGCTTTCCCTCTGAGCTTATCTCCTCTTCACCCTGTATGGATCTTGAATGTACATCTTTCCTTGCATTCTCTCACAGTCATACAGGAACCCCTTGAAGGCAAGGACTGTTCTTTGTCTTTCTTTATATCCCAAGCATTTAGCACAGAGATCTCATAGTGCCTCACTGACACACAGCTGTCCTGGCTAACTGTTATCCATCCAGACCACACATGTGGTTGGCACTATGCTGGCCATTAAATAATTGGGCCTCGGGGTGGTATTAAGGTGAATGGGGCAGAAGTGCAAACTGGTAGTCTCCTTTCAAATAAAGGGGTTAGAAATGGCCAAAGTGGGTCAGGCCATGCTCAATCCTGTGCTGTTTCCCCTAAGGAAGTCCTTCCCTTGTAGCCTGTGGTCACTGCCCAGCACAAGCGACTTGGATTTCTGAGGGGTGAAGAACAGGCAAATAGCATTATCTCCAAGTTGCCCAGGGACGAAGCTTCACTGTACAATAAACAAGCCCAGTGTTTCCCTCTAAGCAGTAACTAATTAAAATAAATAGGACACTTGCTTTAGTGCTTGTCTTCCTTTCTAAATTATGATTTTTGTATCATTTCTGTAAATGGCTCTCCCTTTATTGCATCACAGAAGGGAGATCATCAGGACTGTGTGCCTGCTCATTATCTCATTTGATTGTGCTTCAATTCCTGCAGTACACACAGTCGGGGCTGAGGCACAATTCCCAGAGAGAGAAGGAGAGAGAGGGGGGAGGGAAGGAGAGAGAGAGAGAGAGAGAGAAAGAGAGAGAGAGAGAGAGAGAGAGAGAGAGAGAGAGAGAGAGAACACAGCTTGCTGAAAATAATTAGCTTCGCTTTGCCAGAACAAATGATTTCTTTGCAGAATGCACTGCTTTTAACAGAACCCCAAAGTTATCTTATGCCTTACAATAAAGTAGCTATTTCATTTTTAATTAACTTTCTTGTACTATTTCCCTTAATGATCCTGATGATTAATATACCAGCTGATGGTAAATTCTTTTTAACAAATCTATGAAAACACCATTTTTTTCCTATTAGTGATGCACATGTGTGCGTGTGTGCGTGCATGCGCATGTGCAATTTTTTGGATATTGGATTTCATCCTGTGCTCATTACACAGAATCCCATGTCTGTTCCATGGAATCCCTTCAGCCATGCTGGTGACAGCCCATTTCTGAAACAGCAAACGGAGGGGATATAATAATGTGTCATTGTCTTTTCCAACATAATTTAGACGAAGCCAATTTCCATCTTTGGTACACCCTTCCAGGAAGTTCTGCTAAGTACTCTCCTGCCTGAGGCAGAACCTGTCCCAAAGAAGTGCACAGATCTTACAAAATCATAAAGGAGAACAGGTGTAAGAAACCAAGTTGATTTGATTCTATGGGCATTCCTAATAAAGTAACGGACTCAGAATGAAATTGTTCCCATCTATTTGGATGGAAGAAGGCCTTCGGGGGGAAATTCGGCAGTGATTTCAATTTGCAATAATTAAGGCCTAATTTTAAGCATATAGGTTAATGTGTACACTGAGAGGTGCTTTCCATCATCCTCACGATGGCTTGGGTTTTTAGCAGGTAAATGATGACTAAGTCCCTCAAGCGGGAGGTTCAATCAGACTTCAAAAGAAAGCACAGTGGTCATGGACACTAACCACTGTGAAAGTCAAAGTCCAGCTCCACATCCCTTCTTAGCCTTCAGAGCCCCATGTTGTCATTCCATTTCATGAACTCTGCAGCCACCAGCATGACAGATACCATGCCAGTCAGACAACTTCAATTGCTTTGGACTTCATTTGGAAAACAGCTTAATGCTCTAAACCATCTCTTTGAAATATCCACTGATCCCCTCCATTTCTCAGGTCTGAGCCTGCATAATCAGCATTTAAGTCTGTAGCTGTCAGTGGCAAAGAGAAGATGAAACTGTATAGCTCTAGTTTCCACAATGACAGTTAATGGGTTTGCTGTATCTTATTTCTTTCATTCAGACATAAATGACTTAAAGAGGGTGGGAAGTTATCCTTTCCTCTAAGCACTTATCCCTGTGGATGCTTTGGCCCCCCTTCTGTAAAGCAAGCCCTCCTTTTCCTTTGGAAAAGTGAATCCTCAGCA
Source organism: Gracilinanus agilis (assembly GCF_016433145.1). NCBI lineage: Eukaryota > Metazoa > Chordata > Mammalia > Didelphimorphia > Didelphidae > Gracilinanus > Gracilinanus agilis. The sequence continues at coordinate 2,913 of NW_025379084.1, forward strand.
TAATTCTGAAATGTACTTTAGATGGACCTTGTTGTTCAGAGGCTCCAAGTCTCTAAGCTCTATTTAATCTGCTATCCCTGTTAGCATGTTCCAGGAAGCTGATGTGAACCATTGAAAAGGATTATTAAAAATGAAAATAATAATGCATTTCACAGAAACAGACCCGGGTGAAGGAGCAAATAAATTCTAATTTTTTCTTTGAGCTGTAGGAATCCCATTGTTGAAATAATTCAGGTCAAAGTGAATCCATGGCTCACTTTTATTTTAATCTGACAGCATGAGACGTTATAGAAAATGACAAGTGACTAATGGGGTCTTCATTATGTTTTCTTTTGTTTTTAGGAAAACTAATGAATGAGTAGCTATATGTGGAGGTATTGTAGAGTGTCTACAAAAGCTCTAATTGTGTTTTCAATAGACTTGATACTGATTTCATTTCAACAGAAAAGGCAAAATTGATGAACCAAGTCACTTTACTTCAAGCATTTTGTTCAGTGACTTATTTCTCAACATTCCTGAGTTGTTAGAAAACTCCTTGCCACAGTTGCCAATTCATACCTGGATGAGAATCCCAAATATAATAGTCCTGACAAGAGGCCCTGCAGCCTTTCCTTGAAGACCTCCAGTGAGGAAAATCTTGGTACCTCCCATATCATTCCATTCCACTTTGGGATATTTCTCATAGTTTAGAGAGTTTTTCCAGATTAAACAAAAGTTCAGGCCAAATACAATTGCATCAAAGTCTTCTAATAGATGGAGAGAATGGTCACTCAATACTGCATTCTTCCTTGAAGAATGAAGTTGGTTTGACAGTTTGAAAGAAGAGAGATCTTGCTTCTTTTTTTGCACAAGAGGACATGTGGTTTCACAATGACATTCTTGGGGAAGAAATTATATATAAAAAAAGAACAGACTTTGTGAAGGCAGACGTGTAGAGGAAAGTTGGCTCCTTTTGTGAAGACAAAAAATTATATAGTTGTAAAACAATTAACACAGCAGTGCCTGGCACATAGTAGGCACTATATAAATGCTAGCTATCATGATCACATCTCCCGTTTCCAGCTTGTCTTGCCAAAGACTTCAGGAAATTTTTCCATGGGTGAGATCATAAACTCTTAGTACCAGAGGGAGAGTTCATTCACCCTCTTTGTTATCTGGCATATCTAAATCTGTATTACTTCTCAGAATTCCGTTTGCTGTAAGCATGGATAAATGGATTTACTTTTTATTCACTATTTGTATTGGCATTTTCTACCATCAGCATTTAGTGGAAAGAGTCAAGTCTTCAAATATAGGATTGAGGTAGTTCTTCTTTTAAGGTAGAGACCTTAAAGTAACCAGTAAATCTCCCTTATGCTAAGATCAAAACCATTTCTTGTAGCTTACTAAGCTTAGGGTGAGGGCACATAGACATATTTCTAGTCTGGCTCCTCTCTCTGATGGGAACAGAGTGGTCAGCATTGTGACCCTGATCGCCTGCTCCCCTCTAGGCAGGAATACAAGTTTCCCTTGAAGAGCAGTGAGTAAGATTCCAGAGATACACTTTCATACTTCCCTGGAACCTTATTTGGACAAACTTTTGGGGACAAACACACTTACTCAGATCTCAAGCCTAAATCTGTCTCTTTTCAGCTTCCATTCTTTGCTCCCAGCTCTGCCCTCTGGGGTCAAATAGGACAATTCTAATCCTTTATCCATGTGACAAGTCCTTCAAACTCTTGAAAATAGCTATTATATTCCAAATATATCTTTTTTTCTTTTTGTTAACCATAACCAGATCCTTCAATCAATTCCCTTCTGATATATAATTGAGAAACTGTAGCACTGTGGCTAATGCTGAATATTCACCAACTTCTCTAGATCCTTCCAAAATCAAATGATAAGAACCCACCACTATTAATAGTCCATATTTGGTCTGGCCAGTGCAGAGGACAATGGGACCTCACCTTCATAATTCTTTATTCTCATCCTATCTAAACTCAGTCCAAGAATGTATAATTTTCTTTAGTCTATATGTCACCCTGTGGAACATAATGAGACTGAAGTCTACTAAAAACCCCAAATTTCTACCAGAAATGCATTCTAACCACATTTACCCTCATTCTGTACTAATGGAGTATCTCAACAAACTGCTTACCCAACTATATATTATGATCTAGGCACTATACCAGGGGTCGGCAACAGATGGCTCTCGAGCCATATTTGGCTCTTTTGAGGGCCAGATCTGGCTCTTTCTGCAGGAGCCATAAAGTCCATTTTTTTTTTCAGGCTCTGTTACAGGAGCGCGAACTGTGAGCACTGCACAGCTCTCACGAAATTACATTTTAAAAAATGTGCTGTTTATGGCTCTCACGGCCAAAAAGGTTGCTGAACCCTGCACTATACGGTTTTCACTCCTTGATAGCCTGATTTTTTCAAGTTCCTTGGTTCTCATTATATCATTTTCAGGCTCAGTGTCCAACCAGCACCGCATCATCCACAAACAAAGATATTAGGAAAATATAGTGAACTGAAAATTCATCTTCTATTTGTTCTCTCTTTACTACATATGTCCCTCTATGAAAACATGATCTTGAGACATAGTATATGGAAGATTGTCATGTCATTTGATGGGTCCATGATTTTGTGTGTGTGTGTGTGTGTGTGTGTGCGCGCGTGCAGGGGGTGATGATGGTTGTGTTGGTGAGCTTTCACGACTGTTTTGTTGTGCCAAGTTAAATATTTGAAATTCTTTGTTTTTTATCCAAGAATGCACCATGAGATTTTCCAGTCTATACCTCTCAGTAGAATTAGGCTACTTGGAAGAAGTCATCAGTTGTAAAGGAGCTTTTGTGAATGCCTACTTGTTTTCTTTGCATGCTTTCATCTAGGATGTCCTTTAAATGTATATAGGGCATTCTCAAAGAGACTTTATAGAGATGAGAAAATAGGTATATGAGTTGGCTGTTAGTCTTTTGTCTTTTGTTTAAAGATATCTTCTCTGATTTTTCTAAGTTTTTAGTATTTCCTTCTTTGAGATACTGAAAAATTGATCATAGATTGCCTTAAAAATGGTCATTAGAAAAAATAATTTTTTTCTGTACTGTTGTACAATTATTCTTCACAACTTCATCTTCTCAGTTGCTACTTCTACTTTTTCTTTAGAGATTTAGAGAAATCTAAATCTTCCAGCTGTGGGGGTTACACAATCATCAATGAAGGAAACAAATTGCTGCTCAATACATTCCCTTTCATGACTGTTATTATATTTCTTTCCATTTCTTCTACAAATGTTCTTCTGATAATTTGGTGTTGTTGGGTCTTTGGTCAAGATCCCTGTATGATTATTTTCTACTCCATTACTTCTCCATGCTTTATTAGGCAATTCTGCTCATAATCTTTCACCATTTTCTTCCAAATGTTTCCCAAGTTAATTTGCACTTTAAACAAATATTGCATTTGGTTTCTACATCTTTTTTTGGCAAGATGCACTGTTTTTTGTCTAAGGACTTTCCCATCTGGCAACCTTCTGTTTATAGTGATTGGTTTTCATCAGGCTAATTTCTCTATGAAATTATGAGCAGGAGATAATCCTTTCTTTTAATCATTTTCTTTTTTCCCCCTAGAGTCAACAGGTCATTTTAAAGATTCCCAATTGGAGTTAATATATTCACAATGTCTCTCCAACTTTATTTTTTTCCAAGTTGGTATACAGATTGGAGTCACTACAAATATATAAGTATAAGAGCCATTCCCCAGTAAATATGTGGTCAAAACATATGAAAGGGAAGTTTTCAGAGGAAGAAATGCAAACTAGGAATAATCATATAAAAAGTTCCATATTACTAATAAAATAATGTTCAAATAGCTCTGTGATTTCACTGATGTAGCTATTACCTCAGTAATGAGTAATGGAATTCATTTGTATATTTGTCATGTCAAAAGAAAGTGAATCAAGTACTACAAAAAATGAATAAAGCTCTTGTACCCAGTGGAAAGCTTTTGGAAAAACTTGAAGAAAAGGTGCGTAGGATGACCAACTGCTGACGAGTGAGTCAGGGAGATGGAAAAAAAAAATCAAGGCAGTGAAAAAAAGAAAAATAAAGATATTCAGAAGTGTGAAGGTATCCCAGTAGCACTTTCAGGGTAGGGAGTGTTGTAAAATCTTCTCTAATGGTATGAGTAGATATTACAATGGGTATAGCCTATAGGGATTTGGTACTCTGAGTCCCCTCCCTCTGAGAGAGCATTGTGCTTCCCTGGACAATATCCTGCCTGATAAGAAAGGGAATCAAAACCTGGGGGTCTAAGATCCAGAAGTATGGAAAGGCATGGTGCCAGAGAAGAGTTTCATGGAACATGGGAAAGAAAGTTATTATAATGAAGGCACAAGGGATGATATGGACTATGAGGGATACAGGAAAGTTTCTACCATGTCAGCAAGGTGCCACACTGGGTAGAGCAGTGACGTAGAGACAAGAAGACCTGCAGGCTGATGCTCTCTTAGATACTGATTAGCTGTGTGATCCTGGACAAATCATTTAACTTCTCAGCCTCAGTTTCATCATCTATAAAATGGTCATAATAATACTACCTACCTCACAGGGCTGTTGGGGAAATCAATGAGATAATATATCTAAAGTTCTCTGTAAAACTGAAAGGACAATGTACATGCTATTTAAAAAAATACTACTGATTTTCTCAATCCCTATATGAATTGATACTTTTAAGAGTGGGGCAGGGCAGAAAAAGGGAGGAGGGGACAACCTCTAAAAAACAATAAAATTGAAATGATTTAGAATAGGGATGTCAAAACACATACTTTAGACATTTTAATTCCATGAAGACTACAGGGACTAAAGAGGTCTATAAATAAGCATAAGAACCAGGGGTCGAAGAATGTCTCTATAATAGCAAGAAATACAAAAAAATGGTAAAGAAAATAAGGTAAAGAAAATTATTTTAGAAAAGCATAGAAAATAAAAAAATGACAAAAGAAGTTGAAAGGAAGGAGAGAAAGAAAGATTTTTATTTCACTGTTTAAAGAAATAAATGGAAGAATTAGACATCTAGATAAAAGATAAGAAAAGGGATAATAAGTGAAATAAACCTCTTAAACTGGATAAAGATATAACAAACATGGCAGAGGGTGGACTATGTACTTAGCAAAAAAGAAGCTATGGAGACTTCCGGTTAAGATGGCGGCAGAGTAAGGAGCAGCTGCTCGATCTCTCCTGACCGAACCACACAGGACCCCTCAAGGGGAAATAAAAACGAGTCCAGAGGAACGAAGGAACCCCACAACAGGGCGCAGCATTGAAGGTACGCAGAATCGGGGCACTTCCACACTTTAAAGGGGTGAAACAGTTCTCACTAAAACACAAGAGGAAGAAGCCCCTCCCCCACCCCCACACCGCACACCTCGCACAATGCCAACGCACAAGAGTGAAAACAGGACTGGGGCAACCAGATAATCACCAGCAGCCCTGGGGCTTGTACCTGTGTGCTGCAAGACGAGGGACCCCAAGTGGCTGGGGGTGCGCACCGACTTTCCCCCAAGCATCCAAGTGGGTGAAGGCACCGCCTGGGGCCCGGACAAAGGCCTCTAAAATTCGGCCTTTCCCAAGCACTGAAGGCATCGCCTCAGGTGCGAATAAAGATCTCCAGCCCACGGACTTTCACTACCTTCTGCTGGGGTGAAGGCAGGCCCTAAGAGCATCTGCACAGGCAAAGGCAGTGCCCTAGGCTTGAATAACGAGCTCCAGCCCAGGCTTGGACCTCCAGTGAGGACCCAGTGCAGACCAGAGCGTGGCTGTGGAAGCAGCCCCAAAGACTGCTGAAGGAACCTCGGGCAGAGGGGCAGACCAGGAACTACCAGGAGGCCTGACCCCGAGGACAAGGAGACCGGAGCCCCCCGGAGCTTGGAAGGCGCAGGCAGACCCTGAGTGCAAAGACAAAGCGGAAAGGGGCGGGGCCAACAATGGCCAGCAATAAGGAAATCCAGAAGAAAAAGACCATCAAGAGAAACTCTGGAACACTCGACAACTTCTACACAGAGAAAATCCAGACACCAGAGGAGGGAAAACAAAAATCCAAACCTCCCCCAAAAAAATGAAAGCTGGTGACAAGCTATGGAAGAGTTTAAAAATGAAATGCTGAGGAAGATGGAAGAAATCTGGCAAGAAAATAACAGTTTAAAAGGCAGAATTTCGCATTTAGAAAGTGAGACAAGTCAACTGAAGACCAAAAATTACCAGATTGAAAAGGAAAATCAAAAAATTATGGCCAAAAACCAAAAAATTATAGCTGAAAACTAAAACATTAAAACCAGTCCTTAAAGGCTAGAATCCAACATTTAGAAACCAATGATCTCTCAAGACAACAAGAACAAATAAAACAAAGTCAAAAGACTGATAAAATAGAAGGAAACATGAAATATCTCAATGAGAGAGTGACAGACCAAGAAAACCGGTCTAGAAGAGACAACTTGAGAATCATTGGTCTTCCAGAAAAGGCAGAAATTAATAGAAACTTGGACTCCATACTCAAAGAAATTATTCAGCAAAATTGCCCTGAAGTCCTACAACAAGAGGGCAATATAGACATTGAAAGGATCCATAGAACACCCTCTACACTGGACCCAGAAAAGTCAACACCCAGAAATATAATAGCAAAATTGAAGAGCTTTCAAGTTAAAGAAAAAATCTTACAAGAAGCCAGAAAGAGACAATTCAAATATCAAGGAGCATCAATAAGGATCACACAGGATCTGGCAGCCTCAACACTAAAAGAACGCAAGGCTTGGAATACAATATTCAGAAAGGCAAGAGAGCTGGGCCTTCAGCCACGAATCAACTACCCAGCGAAACTAACCATATACTTTCAGGTGAAAGTATGGGCATTCAACAAAATTGAAGAATTCCAAGTTTTTGCACAAAAGAGACCGGGACTAAATGGAAAGTTTGACACTCAACCACAAATATCAAGAGAAAGATGAAAAGGTAAATAAGAAACAGAGGGAAAAGAAAGAAAACTCATAGTCTTTTAAGCTTGACTCTTTAAGGGCATAAATAAAATCTAATTATCTGTATTACTAGGTGGAGAAATGCTATGTATAATTCTCTGTAGTAAACTCTATACACTATTATAATATTCACTATTATAGCAACC